>NC_092050.1:107564821-107864821 GCF_003086295.3 Arachis hypogaea
ACTAGCATTTTCTGTTAGTTTTAGTTGTTTTATGCATTTTCTTGAGCTTAAAGTAACCAAAAATGGTTAAATGAAGAACAAGCAATAAATCATTCAACATGTAGATTTTTATGCAAATTCCATGAGTTTTAGTTATATTATTTGAATGCTATGAATGGAAGATTTCTCATGAAACTTTGCAAGACTTTGATGCAATTGTTTGGTGATTCAGGGAAGAAGAGGCTAAGCAAGGAAGCAAGAAAATCAATAAAGGAAGCTTGAATATCACATGTGGAGTTTAAGTTCCAGTTTAAGCTAAACTGGAGCTTAACGCCAAAATCATGAAGAATAAGAAATGCTGGGATTGAAGTTTAACCTCCAGTTGACCTCAAACTGGAGGTTAAACGCCAGAATGATAGGCCTCACTTAAGGAGCATTCCCACGTTTAACCTCCAGTTTGAGTCAAACTGGAGGTTAAACGCCAGAATGAGTATGACACCAGGGAGGAGGGTTCCAACACTGTGGATTCGACACCTCCAGGGCCACCATTCCAGCTTCCACGTTTTAACCTCCAGTTTGACCTCAAACTGGAGGTTAAACGTGTTCGACCTCCAGGTAAGCTTCCACCCTTTTCCACGTTTAACCTCCAGTTTGACCTCAAACTGGAGGTTAAACGTGTTCGACCTCCAGGATGCCTCATTCCTTTTCCACGTTTAACCTCCAGTTTAACCTTAAACTGGAGGTTAAACGTGTTCGACTACATTACTCTCCAGGGCCTACCATTCTTCCATTTCCACGTTTAAGCTTCAGTTTAACCTTAAACTGAAGCTAAACGTGCTTCTACAAAAGGCTCACTGAAGTGTCTGGCGTTTAAGCTGCAGTTTAAGCTTAAACTGCAACTTAAACGCCACTCTTGGAAAGGTTCTGGGCCAAAAATATTGTGGTTTAGTTAGTCTTTGAGCACAAATATTACTTAAACTCACTTTGGTATGAAACCCAATTGAATATCATGGTTTATGGGATTGGGCCTGAAGGATTGATGAGTTTGAAATCTCAATTTATTGAGTCATGTGTCATTATTTGTTATCACTAAATTGGCTCAATGAAATGTACAGAATTTGGATCAACACCTCATCAACATTATGGATCATAAACCCAAGGCAAAAGGAAAGCAAGGAGAGGCCTCAAAGCCCAAGAAGCACACTGAAGCTCAATATAGAAAGTGTATAAATAGGATAGAATTGAAGTTAGAAAGGACTTTTACTTTCACTTTTAGCCAGTTTCCTTTTCTTTGTAATTGAATTCAGAGCTATGATTCACTAAACCCCCTTTCATTGGGTTAGGGAGCTCTATTGTAATTCAATGAATCAATAATAGTTTATCTTCTTCTTCAATCTTTCTCTTGAATTTTGTTAGAAAGCTTCTCGATCTAATTCCATTGAGTAGTTGTCTTGGGAAAGAAGCTACTCATACTTGGAATCCTTCGGAGCCTTGGGAAAGGAATGGAGGATTCATGCTAGAGAAGCTTTCTCACAGTGGATTGGATTGGGGTTTGGATGGATATTGTGACATGTAATCCTACCAATTGTGGTTCATGAAATTGTGTGGTATAATCAGTGACCAAGCATCATCTCTTCTTATGAACATTTAAACCAAGGGATTGGGAATTTGTTTGTTTTTTAGAGAGCATTGGTGAGCCAAGGAATTGGGATCCAATCATATAAGATTGCCAAGCAAAATTCAATGAATGCATTGGTTGAGGAAGAGATTTACATGTTTTGATTCGGAGATTTCAATATCTCCTAAACCCAATGAATTCCCCATTTCTGATTTCCACTTTCTCTTTACATTCTGCAATTCAATTCTTGCAATCATCCCATTCCCTTTAATTTCAGCAATTTACATTCTGCTCTTGAATTCATGCAATTTAAGATTCAGCCATTTAATTTTCTTGTCATTTACTTTTCCCGCCAATTTTACATTCCGCAATTCTCATCTCAAATATTGATTCCGCTCAACTAGAAACACTTCTAATCCGAATTGCTCACTCAACCAATCCTTGTGGGATTCGACCTCACTCTATTGTGAGTTTTACTTGACGATGATAACCGGTGCACTTGCCGAAGGAATTTTGCGATCGTGCAATTTCCTAAATCGTAGCATAACACGTTTATGCGCATCAGTTATGGCGCCGTTGCCGGGGATTGGTTTTCGATTGACAATCTCAAATGGAAGCTAACTAGATTGAGCAATTTCTCTTGCTTTGTTAATTCTGTTCTAGATACTTGTTGAATTTTAATTTCTGCACTTGGTTACATGCTTTCTTTCTTACGCCTTTAGATTCATGCAACTAACTCACTGACTCACTAACTGTTTGATTTAATTCCTCAATTGATCTAACCATACTCTTTCATTAACCAAGAGTATTTCACTTGTTTGTGTTTGAGCTGTGTTCTTGTATGACAGGTAGGAGAGGAGAGACATCAACTCCTCCGTATACCGAACCAGAGAGGACCCTTCATAGACTTAGAAGGGAAGCAAGAGGGAAGAGAGTAGTGGGAGAAGAGGAATCTGAAGGAGAATCTGAGGACAATTTGAGGAAGCTTTAGATCTCAACATGGATAGAGAAGTTCACAACCATGAGAAAGCTGATGGAAACAATGCCATCCCTGAGAGGAGGGTTTTGAGTTCATACATAAACCCAACCTCAGGGAATTGTGGTAGTAGCATCCAGAAACCACCCATTCAGGCCAACAATTTTGAGCTCAAGCCACAGCTAATATCATTGGTGGAAAATCATTGTTCCTTTGGAGAAGTGCTATGAAGACCCAAACCAATCTCACAATCTTGAGAATTTGTGACACTGTGAAGTCCAATGGAGTCCAGGAAGATGCTATAAACTGCTCTTGTTCCATTTTCACTTAGGGACAAAGCAGCTAAGTGGCTGGAATCATTCCAAGGGGGAGTCTAACAACATGGGATGAGGTGGAAAGCAAGTTTCTGGCACGTTTCTACCCTCCACAAAAGGTCAATAGGCTTCGATCTGAGGTCCAGACTTTTAGACAACAAGATGGTGAAACTCTCTACGAGGCATGGGAGAGATTCAAGGACTTGACAAGGAAATGCCCACCAAACATGTTCCATGATTGGGTGCAACTGCACATCTCTATGATGGGCTCTCTTATGAATCAAGGAAGGCTGTAGACCATTCATCAGGAGGTTCATTGAACAGGAAAAAGACTGTGGAAGAAGCCATTGAAGTGATTGAGACAGTGGCTGAGAATGAGTACTACTATGCATCAGAAAGGCACAACACTAAGGGAGTCATGGAACTGAACCAGGTTGATACAATTCTAGCCCAAAACAAGGTGTTTGCCAAGCAACTAGCAGAACTTACCAGGCAATTAGAAACAAAGCAAGTGGCTGCAATCCACACACAAGATCAAGAGGAAGTAGGCATTGAAGGAAGTGATTGGGAAGAGGCCAATTATGTGGGAAACCAACAAAGGCAATCATATGATCCACATTCCAATACTTACAACCCAGGCTGGAGAAACCACCCAAACTTTGGGTGGGGAAACCAACAAACCCAACCACAAAACCACAAACCTTACAACCACAACCAACATAACAATTCCACATACCAAAACTCCAACCAAAGATCATACCAAGCCACACAAAACACTTACCCCCAATCATCATACCATGACCAAAGTAATCAACCTACCCAACCCAATCCGAACCAACAATTTCAAGATCAATTAAACCGGATTGAAGGAATGATGGCAACCATGAGTCAAGACATAATTGAATTGAAGGCTTTTAAGGAAGAAGTAAATTCTAACTTGCAAAACCAAGGAGCTGCCATCCAGAAGCTAGAAAATCAAATTTTGTATTTGATTAAGCAAGACCCGGGGACAAGCAGTTCTCATACCGTTAAGGCTATTGCAAGGGAGGAATGTAAGGCCATAACCCTCAGAAGTGGAAAGAATCTAAAGGAGATTTCAAGGGAAACCACAGAGGATGAAGCAAAGGAAAATGTGAAAGATAAAGAACAAGGACAATCTGTTACACCGTTTGCAACAAAAGAAAAAGAAAAAGAGGTCTTGAAGCCTTACACACCTAAAGCACCTTATCCTCAACGTTTGATGAAAAGTGAAAAGGATGGCCAATTCTCCAGGTTCTTGGAGATTTTCAAGAAGCTTCAAATCAACATTCCCTTTGCTGAAGCAATAGAGCAAATGCCACTCTATGCAAAATTCTTAAAAGAATTGATGACCAAGAAGAGAAGCTGGAGAAATGAGGAAACTGTGTTGTTAACTGAAGAATGCAGTGCCATCATTCAGCACAAATTGCCTCAGAAATTGAAGGACCCAGGCAGTTTCCAAATCCCCTGTATTATAGGAGAAGTCATGGTGGAGAAGGCCTTGTGTGATTTAGGGGCCAGCATCAATTTGATGTCGCTAACAATGATGAAAAGAATGAAGATTGAAGAAGCCAAACCAACAAGAATGGCCCTCCAATTGGCAGATCGATCTTTTAAATTCCCTCATGGGATAGTTGAGGATTTGTTGGTGAAGGTGGGAGAATTTATATTTCCTGCTGATTTTGTGGTGTTAGATATGGAGGAAGAAGCCAAGGCTTCAATAATTCTGGGGAGACCCTTCCTAGCTACTGCTGGAGCCATCATAGATGTACAAAAGGGTGAACTCACTCTTAGACTCCATGATGAGAAATTGGTGTTTAATGTATTCAAGGCAATGAGCTATCCATCAGAATCACTAAGGGAATGCATGAGGGTTGATGTAGTGGACATTGCAGTACAAGAAACTTTTGAGGAAACAATAAAGGAAGTGGCAGAGGAGGAGTGCACCAAGGATATTGAAGTTAGTGATATCAAGGATGCTGACACAACTATGCTAAGCAGGCCAGAGAAAGTGAAAGAAGAAAAGGAAGCCCCAAAACCTGAGCTCAAAGCATTGCCCCTAATCTCAAGTATGCATACTTGGGTAGTGATGAGAGTCACCCTGTTATCATTAGCTCGGCCTTGAGCCAAGAACAAGAAGAAGAATTGATCAAGGTGCTGCAAACTCATCAAGATGCCATTGGATGGACCCTAGCTGATTTGAAGGGGATAAGTTCATCCATATGCATGCATAAAATCTTGTTGGAAGAAGATGCTAGACCCTCCATTCAAGCTCAAAGAAGATTGAATCCCGTCATGAAAGAAGTAGTACAAAAGGAAGTGAGGAAGTTATGGCAGGCAGGGGTAATCTACCCCATCTCTGATAGCCCATGGGTTAGTCCCATCCATATAGTTCCCAAGAAAGGTGGCATAACGGTAGTGCCAAATGAGAAGAACGAACTCATACCCACAAGAACCGTTACTGGGTGGAGGATGTGCATAGACTACAGGAAGCTCAATGAAGCCACCAGAAAGGATCATTTCCCACTCCCATTCATGGATCAGATGCTTGAAAGGCTTGCCGGACATGCTTACTATTGTTTCTTGGATGGATATTCAGGATACAACCAAATAGTAGTTGATCCTAGTGATCAAGAGAAAACATCATTTGTTTGTCCATATGGAGTTTTTGCTTATAGACGCATGCCCTTTGGATTGTGCAATGCACCTGCCACTTTCCAAAGATGCATGCTGTCCATCTTTTCGGACATGATTGAAAAATTTATTGAGGTCTTCATGGACGATTTTTCTGTGTTTGGGGATTCTTTTCCCAGCTGCCTACACCACCTTGCCTTGGTGCTTAAGAGGTGCAAAGAGACTAACCTAGTATTAAACTGGGAAAAGTGTCATTTCATGGTCACAGAAGGAATAGTCCTTGGCCACAAAATCTCTAATAGAGGCATGGAGGTGGACAGAGCTAAGGTGGAGATCATTGAAAAACTACCTCCACCAAGTAATGTCAAGGCAGTTAGGAGCTTTTTGGGCCACGCTGGTTTTTACAGAAGGTTTATTAGAGACTTTTCTAAAATAGCCAAACCTTTGAGTAACTTGCTTGTCTCTGATACACCCTTTGTATTTGATGGAAATTGCATGCTAGCCTTTGAACTTTTGAAGCAAAAACTTTCCTCTGCACCTATCATTGCCCCACCTGATTGGAACTTACCGTTTGAACTGATGTGTGATGCATCAGACCTTGCTATTGGGGCAGTGTTAGGACAAAGGAAAGACAATTTGGTACATGTGATTTATTATGCCAGTAAAGTCTTGAATGCTAACCAAAGGAATTACACAACCACTGAAAAAGAACTCTTGGCAATAGTCTTTGCATTTGAAAAATTTAGATCTTATCTCATTGGATCTAAAGTCATTGTTTTCACTGATCATTCAGCTTTAAAATATTTACTTGCCAAACAAGAATCTAAACCGAGACTTATTAGATGGGTTCTTTTGTTGCAGGAATTTGACATTGAAATCAAAGACAAGAAGGGTGTAGAGAACAAGGTGGCAGATCATTTATCAAGGATACCATGTGAAGAAGGAAGCACACAAAGCACACATGTAAATGAGTGCTTCCCTGATGAGCAACTCATGCTGATTCACAAGGCACCCTGGTTTGCAGACATAGCAAACTTCAAGGCCACTGGGAGTTTACCTTTGGAATTTAACAAACATCAAAGGAAGAAATTGGTAAATGATGCCAAATACTTCATCTGGGACGAACCATACTTGTTCAAAAAATGTTCCGATGGCATACTCAGAAGATGCATATCCGAGGAAGAAGGAAGGGAAGTTTTATGGGACTGCCATGGCTCCACTTATGGAGGGCACTTTGCAGGGGAAAGAACTGCAGCTAAGGTGTTGCAGTGTGGTTTTTATTGGCCTACTATCTTCAAAGATGCAAAAGAATTAGTGAAACACTGCACTGAATGCCAGAAAGCTGGGAACCTGCCAAGAAGAAATGAAATGCCACAACAATTCATTCTGGAACTTGAATTGTTTGATGTATGGGGGATAGATTTCATGGGACCATTTCCCTCCTCATACTCAAATAATTACATTCTTGTGGCAGTAGATTATGTCTCCAAATGGGTTGAAGCAATAGCAACTCCAACTAATGATAATAAGGTAGTCATAAACTTCCTCAGAAAACACATTTTTTGCCGTTTTGGGGTTCCAAGAGCAATCATCAGTGATGGAGGAAGCCACTTTTGCAACAAACCATTAGAAGCATTGCTCCTAAAATATGGAGTCAAACACAGGGTAGCCACACCATACCATCCACAGACAAGTGGGCAAGCCGAAATATCTAACAGAGAACTCAAAAGAATCCTGGAAAAAACTGTGGGAAATTCAAGAAAGGACTGGTCGATTAAGCTAGATGATGCTCTTTGGGCATATAGAACAGCTTTCAAAACACCAATTGGAATGTCTCCTTACCAACTAGTATATGGAAAAGCTTGCCATCTGCCACTGGAGTTGGAGCACAAGGCATACTGGGCCTTGAAACTTCTGAACTTGGACAACAAAGCCGCTGGAGAAAGAAGGATGTTGCAAATTCAAGAATTGGAAGAATTCAGAGCGGAAGCTTATGAGAATGCCAAAATTTACAAAGAAAGAGCAAAGAAGAAGCATGACAGCAACATAACCCCAAGGAAATTTGAAGAAGGGCAAAAAGTATTGCTCTACAATTCTAGGCTGAAGCTATTTCCAGGGAAGCTAAAATCAAGGTGGTCTGGACCATTCCTTGTCACCAAGGTCTCCAACTATGGACAAGTAGAAATCATGGAAGAAAAGTCGCAACGAACCTTCATTGTTAACGGTCAAAGACTCAAACATTACTTGGGGGATGTGGAGGAGAAGGACAAAGTTAAATATCACCTCAACTGAAGAAGCTGACCGTCAAGCTAATGACGTTAAACAAGCGCTTGTTGGGAGGCAACCCAACCTGAGGTAATACCTTTTTGCTGTTTCTTTTATTTGTTTCAATAAAAGGGATAAAGTAGTTTCTGTGCATTGCAAAGAATTAAGTTTGGTGTTTCACACCAAACAATGAATTCATGGACCCATAAGTCAAAGGGGAATGTGTTACTCTAAGTTTGGTGTTCCACCATAAAGATCAACTGAACACAACAACCTTTGAATTATGAGAAAGGAACAATTATTCTAAGCAGTCACAGAAATGCTTAAAACCCTTAGTAGCAACCTCATTCCAAGATAACTCAAGGATTCAAAGAACACAGAGAAGTAAGTGGGAGACTAAGTTTGGTGTTCACACACCAACTTAAGAATCCGATACTTACCCACACATAGTTGAGCTAACCACTTAAGTGCTTGAGGAGCAAGCAACTTCATTACTCTTTGCAGGAAAGGAAACAAGAACCTTAAAGCATGAAGCAACATTTAGGAAGAAGAAGGAGAAATCAAAGTGTTTCCTGACAACAAAGAGAAAACAAGGAATTTCACAAGGTGGTATTATTCCTTGATAATTCTTTAAAAAGGGTAAACAAAAGGCATGCGTGTTCTGGTCTAAACTGTAAATGTTGAATCTTTCTGGAATGTGTATTTTTTTTAGTTAATTGCTTTGAATAAAGTGAGTGCCTAGATGTTTGGATATAACTTCACCTTCTTAAACAAGTGCGTGCCATGCTTGTTCTGTTTCCAAAAATAAAAGAAAAGTTTGAACAAAAGTAATTTGGCTAAATTAGTGACAAATCAAGTAGAATTAAGTGGTGGTATGCATGCTTGATTGTTAGTCACATCACTAAAATTAGAGTGTAGAATTATCATTTTTTATGTAGAAATTGAAAATTGTCTATGGATCTTGATGAATAAATGTCTTTGGCCATAAAAAAGAAAGAAAAAGAAGAAGAAAAAGCCACTGAAAAAGGGCAACCAAAAAGCAAAAAAAAAAAAAAAATTGAGAAAATAAGCTAGGCACCAATGGTTTGAACTTCTGAGACAAATGCCTGTGGTGTTTATGTATTAAGGATATGCTTGGATGAATAGGTTCTGAGGAGTGTTTCAACACTTGGTAACTTGGGTTAACTAACCCGGGATTATCAACCAAAAGTCCATTATCAAGAGCAACCTAAATACAAAACATTTAGTCACACAAAGAGGTGCTGGGCACCAATGTCTCAAGAAGAAATGTGAACTAAAATGCCTAAAGTGGATATGTGTAGTGCACTGATAAGAAAAAGAAAATGCCAAAGGCTTGTGCAACACATGACACTAAGCAAACAAGGAGCAAAAGAAGCTCTAAGAAAAAGAAAAGAAAAACAAAAGAAAGGTACCAAAGACATAAGAATAACAAGAGGCCATAGCAATTTTTGATGGATGCAATGAAAAAGTGATAATCCTACCTGATAAGTATGAAAAAGTGATGCTGCAACTTTCTGCATAAAACCCTTCTGATGAACTTCAAATGCTTTCTAATATAGCCAATGTAATTGCTTTCTGTTTCATACTTTCTTCTCAAATAACTCAGGACTTGCTTAGGGACAAGCAAGTATTAAGTTTGGTGTTGTGATGCCAAGGCATCATGGACTAGTTTCACTAGCAATTTTCTGTTAGTTTTAGTTGTTTTATGCATTTTCTTGAGCTTAAAGTAACCAAAAATGGTTAAATGAAGAACAAAGCAATAAATCATTCAACATGTAGATTTTTATGCAAATTCCATGAGTTTTTAGTTATATTATTTGAATGCTATGAATGGAAGATTTCTCATGAAACTTTGCAAGACTTTGATGCAATTGTTTGGATGATTTCAGGGAAGAAGAGGCTAAGCAAGGAAGCAAGAAAATCAATAAAGGAAGCTTGAATATCACATGTGGAGTTTAAGTTCCAGTTTAAGCTTAAACTGGAGCTTAAACGCCAAAATCATGAAGAATAAGAAATGCTGGGATTGAAGTTTAACCTCCAGTTTGACCTCAAACTGGAGGTTAAACGCCAGAATGATAGGCCTCACTTAAGGAGCATTCCACGTTTAACCTCCAGTTTGAGTCAAACTGGAGGTTAAACGCCAGAATGAGTATGACACCAGGGAGGAGTTCCACGTTTAACCTCCAGTTTGACCTCAAACTGGAGGTTAAACGCCAGAACCAGGAAGAGTACCAGGGGCCATTCCACGTTTAAGCTCCAGTTTGACTCAAACTGGAGCTTAAACGTGTTCGACGTTTTCTTTCACTCCAGGGTTGCTCTCTCCACCTCCACGTTTAACCTCCAGTTTGACCCCAAACTGGAGGTTAAACGTGTTCGACACCTCCAGGGCCACCATTCCAAGCTTCCACGTTTAACCTCCAGTTTGACCTCAAACTGGAGGTTAAACGTGTTCGACCTCCAGTAAGCTTCCACCCTTTTCCACGTTTAACCTCCAGTTTGACCTCAAACTGGAGGTTAAACGTGTTCGACCTCCAGGATGCCTCATTCCTTTTCCACGTTTAACCTCCAGTTTAACCTTAAACTGGAGGTTAAACGTGTTCGACTACATTACTCTCCAGGGCTACCATTCTTCCATTTCCACGTTTAAGCTTCAGTTTAACCTTAAACTGAAGCTTAAACGTGCTTCTACAAAAGGCCTCACTGGAAGTGTCTGGCGTTTAAGCTGCAGTTTAAGCTTAAACTGCAACTTAAACGCCACTCTTGGAAAAGGTTTCTGGGCCAAAAATATTGTGGTTTAAGTTAGTCTTTGAGCACAAATATTAACTTAAACTCACTTTGGTATGAAACCCAATTGAATATCATGGTTTATGGGATTGGGCCTGAAGGATTGATGAGTTTGAAATCTCAATTTATTGAGTCATGTGTCATTATTTGATTATCACTAAATTGGCTCAATGAAATGTACAGAATTTGGATCAACAACCTCATCAACATTATGGATCATAAACCCAAGGCAAAAGGAAAGCAAGGAGAGGCCTCAAAGCCCAAGAAGCACAACTGAAGCTCAATATAGAAAGTGTATAAATAGGATAGAATTGAAGTTAGAAAGGACTTTTACTTTCACTTTTAGCCAGTTTTCCTTTTCTTTGTAATTGAATTCAGAGCTATGATTCACTAAACCCCCTTTCATTGGGTTAGGGAGCTCTATTGTAATTCAATGAATCAATAATAGTTTATCTTCTTCTTCAATCTTTTCTCTTGAATTTTGTTAGAAAGCTTCTCGATCTAATTCCATTGAGTAGTTGTCTTGGGAAAGAAGCTACTCATACTTGGAATCCTTCGGAGCCTTGGGAAAGGAATGGAGGATTCATGCTAGAGAAGCTTTCTCACAGTGGATTGGATTGGGGTTTGGATGGATATTGTGACATGTAATCCTACCAAATTGTGGTTCATGAAATTGTGTGGTATAATCAGTGACCAAGCATCATCTCTTCTTATGAACATTTAAACCAAGGGATTGGGAATTTGTTTGTTTTTAGAGAGCATTGGTGAGCCAAGGAATTGGGATCCAATCATATAAGATTGCCAAGCAAAATTCAATGAATGCATTGGTTGAGGAAGAGATTTACATGTTTTGATTCGGAGATTTCAATATCTCCTAAACCCAATGAATTCCCCATTTCTGATTTCCACTTTCTCTTTACATTCTGCAATTCAATTCTTGCAATCATCCCCATTCCCTTTTAATTTCAGCAATTTACATTCTGCTCTTGAATTCATGCAATTTAAGATTCAGCCATTTAATTTTCTTGTCATTTACTTTTCCCGCCAATTTTACATTCCGCAATTCTCATCTCAAATATTGATTCCGCTCAACTAGAACACACTTCTAATCCGAATTGCTCACTCAACCAATCCTTGTGGGATTCGACCTCACTCTATTGTGAGTTTTTACTTGACGATGATAACCGGTGCACTTGCCGGAAGGAATTTTGCCGATCGTGCAATTTCCTAAATCGTAGCATAACACGTTTATGCGCATCAGTCATCTGTGAGAGTGTCCCTTTAACAGAGTCAGCATGATCCAGAATCTCTTCTTCTAAATCCTCTGCATCTAGACCTGAAGGATCTAATAACTCAGGAAACCTGGCATTGTGTTGTTTGTTGATCCTCCTAGCTATGTCTACAGCTTCCAATAAATTTCCACCATTATGAACTGCAAGGCTAAATGTAGCAACCGCCGAGGCTTCCCTTGTTTGATCACTCAATGTTTTATGAAATGCTAGGATGCAAACCCTGAAAGCTTAGATTCCTAGTGAGACTTGCTTATTTTGTGAACCCTTGCATATATCACTAACGAATTAAACATGAAAGTAACAAATAGCATTATTCTCAGATTATTAGATAAGCTGTATCCAAATTGGAATGAATATTTGTTACCAAAAGCATATTAGTTCTTTTGTCCCATCTTCGAAATCCATGACGAACAAAGTAAGCAGCCTGTAACGTCAATATCAATTTGAGCTAACATTCGGCAACTAAAATTTAGAAATTAACATGCATAATCATCATGTACGGTGTACCTGAAAGGGGAGTAGTATATCTAAAAGGCCAAACTTCCATAATAATCTCAAAGAAGCTTCACCGGATCCATAAGCAAGCATATAATTCATTTCCATCAGGAGCCTACCCTAAAACAATTAAGGAAGGCAACTCACGTAGGATATTCTCATGGATGCCTAATAATCTTTTAGTATAATAGACAAAGGAGGAGGGGAGATTTTTAAAACCTTATCAAGCCGTAATACTGATGAAGAAAGATTTTTAAATACTACCCATTAATTGTAAAGTCGCATTTCAAACAATTCCTCCAACGAAGATAGTCCTCCTTATCACAGCTACTGGGTGCCTCGATGTCATGATGAAAGTGATTTGACTTCCTTGTAGCAATATTGAAACTCGAAACCTAATTGAAAATTATGACGATGTTATCTTTAAAAGTAGACATAAAGTGAAGGCATGCTTGATAGAGAAGAATTAAGCAATCACTACATTAAAGATAGTTATGCCAAACAAACCTCGACAATGGTACCATCCATACGAACATGACATATGGAAAACTTTTTACCAACTATCTCACACCATGGAAATGTTCTCAACACCTACAAATTAAACAATGATGAATACAAAAAGTTAAGATTCAAATATGCAAATACAAGCCCAAACTAAACAGAGGGCATTACAAGTTTTCTTCGTTTCCTATTTTCATTATATTTTGATATGGTTCATTTGATAATTACAAAGATGTTCAAAATTCTTCAATTTTTCTTTTCCTTTCTAAGTTTTATAAGGAAAGTTGTGATAACTACTAAGTCTTGTTTTCACAATTTCCTTTACAATATATTGATAACAGGAAATAAAATCAAAACCTGCGAAATAAAAGTGCAAGAGAAAGGTTATAACCTCTTTAAGATCAGCTGAAGTAATAATATCAAAGTCCTTACTTATTTGCTTTAGTATAAGATCCTGGACACAACCTCCAACAAGATATATATCATACCCTACATGGTGAAGAAAAGGGTCAACAACTATGCAATTCCCTATCTAAACTTGGAAAATAAACCTAGAAACCTCAGAATCTTGTGCCGATGTGATGTTCAAATAACCATAATTCTCTCACTTCTACTGCATTTGCTTTTGGAAGAAGCAAGTCCTTACCTGCTTTTTCAAAATAAATAAACAGAAAAAATAACTTATTTTTGTTTCTGTCTTTCTTTAAAAAAGCACAAGCAAAACAAATCCAATATTTTTATTTAGAGAAAGGGGGAAAGTACCTTGTTTGGTAATGAATTTAACTGCATATAAGTTTCTACTGTAATTAAGCATAGTCTGAAGAGAACTTACATGGAAACAACACGTGAGTTCTTGCATGTGATTCCTTGCCAAGAACCACTACAAGGATCTGAACCAACCCAACTGAGAATATTGATTTGCAAAAAATCCTTTAGAGAATTTAAGGCCTCAACTGCAATGAAAAGTTAAATTTGTTTCATTGATTCATTCATTGAAATAAATACCTTAGATGTTAATATATAAAAAGATAATCAAACTTAAGAATAGACTTGAATCATATATATATGGATCAAAAGAACTTACCATTATCATTGGAAGCTGTTTGTGAAAGTGCCACAAACAAGAAGCAATTGAGCAAAAAGCACCAATAATGGTAACTTCAATTTGTTATCCATCTTTCATTGCAATTTGCAATAATCCACTCACCACCTCAACCAGTTATATAGCAAAGTTGATGATAAATATCAAATAATAACTTGGACTAGTTTTTTTGGTCTTTTTATAATTTTTTCTAAACAAAGTCAACATGTAAATTTGGTAAAGAAACCCATTTCCCTTCTAGAAAAAAACTGATCTAAAACAGAAAATACAAGTGGATAAAATGGCAAAAAAAAAATTTACATTAAACATGAACTCAGATATGAAGTTCATAAGAGAATGAAAACCCCATTTCATCAATTATTTCAAATGACAGTGGCACAGATCATAGAGGGAAACAATAAAATATTTTTTAAAAGAAATGTATTCTTATTTACAAAATTGAATTGTGTCTATAAAAACTTTACTCAATTTAAGCATTGAAAAAAAAAAAGTTGGACTGTGATAACAAAACCACATCAAAATCAAAATCAAATATAATAGAGAAGTAGGTGTTATTAGTTATTACCATACACAAGTATATATCCAAATACAAAAATCAGCCTCTTCCATATATTTATATGTTTAACTTGTTTTTAACATATATTTTTTTATTCAAATTTTCTATGAATAATTGATCCAAATAACATTACTCAAGAATTTTCAAAAGAAAATGAAAAGAAAAAACAACCACCCTCATCAAGCATGGTTAAGAGCCTTGACTTGTTGGGACTCTGAACCGCAGCAGCAACATGCTGATCTGCAAGCAATAAAGGATTTTCATGCTGAGAATGATTCAAGCACTCCAATGAGAAATCAATGCGTTCACAAAGAATAGCATCAAATATACCCTGTTCATTTTCTTCATACAAAATACAAGAATAACATGTGAGAAAGATTAGAAAGCATAACTAGTCTCCAATTAATACAAATTATAAAATATCTAATAATGAGCAAGAAAACAAGCTTCCAAAACCAAGCTCACATATCTGAAATGAAGTGAAGCTCAAGAATCAAACAAACTAGGGAACAGCGAAATAGATTTTTACAATAAAAATCAGATCTTAACATTTTCCAAAATTTAATGTGTCAATATTTAAACTTTCATTTTCACATCACTGCAACATAGGAACAGCGAAACAGCCAGGGAACCAAACTAATGGCCCTTATCACAGGGTCAGAGAAATAGAAGGAAGAAATACTTACCTTGTAGTGTTTACGGTGAGGGTTGAGCACCGATTGAGGGAGAGGAAGCGGCGATTGAGGGAGGAGCGAGAGAGAGGCAGCGTCTTTAGTGTTTAGGGTTTACGAGAGTGAGATCGCTGAGGGAGGGCACGCCGATGCAGACAGAGCAGTGCTGATAGAGGGTTGCGAGAGAGGGTGCGAGGGTTGCGAATCCAAGGAGTAGGATTGCATTGAGGGTTCGAGGGTTGCGAAAGAGCGGGTGCGAGAGAAGGTGCGATAGAGGGCTGCGAGAGAGGGCTCAGAGAGAAGGCTGGGTGTGAGGGTTCACAGCGGCGATGAAGATGAAGGGCTGGGGTAGAGGGCGTGCATGGGTTCTCATCAGCAGTGATGAAGATGAAGGGGGATGGCAGCGAGTGTTCGGAGGCTTGAGTAGTGAAAGGATTGTCACTTCTTTAGGGTTAAAGTGTTTAATTGGGAAAAAATTTTAGCGTGAAAAAAAATTGGTGAAAACTATGTCGCTACGCTTTTTCTAGAGTGCCTATAGGAAGATAAATCAGCCACGCTTCAAAAGCGTACTTATTTCTCTCTATGGCCACGCTTTTAAAGCGTGGTAAAAAAACGTAGCCTAATTAAAAATCAGTCGCCACCCTCATAAAAGCATGTTGATTTCCCTCTATGGCCACGCTTTTAAAGCGTGACAAAAAAAGCGTGGCCAAATCACAAATCAGTGGCCACCCTCACAAAAGCGTGGACATAGACCACTTTTGGGCACACTTTAAAAGCGTGGCAAAAAAAAGTGGCCGACAGGCCTTTTTTCTTGTAGTGTGACTTTCCTTTATTTAGTAAGGGTTAATGATGAGGTACGGAAGTTGGTGAATTAAAAAAATTAGAAATATGTCACAGAGAGTTTAAATTAAAAATTACTGGGAGTTTTAAGTCCTAGGTCATCTACCAACGAGTTGCAGAAAGTGTGCTATTTTATTAATCAGATGTTCCAAGAAGTTGAGTTATGTAAATTGGAAATTAAATTGAGGAAATTTAATTAATATGAATAAA
This sequence comes from Arachis hypogaea, assembly GCF_003086295.3. Classification (NCBI taxonomy): domain Eukaryota; kingdom Viridiplantae; phylum Streptophyta; class Magnoliopsida; order Fabales; family Fabaceae; genus Arachis; species Arachis hypogaea. The sequence goes on from NC_092050.1 coordinate 107,581,098, forward strand.
AGCCTTGACTGGGAGTTTATTAGTTGGAATTTCTACTGTTGATGGAGTGATTTTAAGATTAATTTATAATTAATGGTTGTTCTGTTTGGTTATCCTTTACTAGGTAAAGGAAAGTCAAACAAGTTGGAATGCTAGATCTGTTCACAAGTTACAACCCACTTAGTTCAAAGGGATTGGTGTTAGTGATTAGATAACAATCCAATAGTTAACCCAATTACAATTTTTCTTTCAATCCTTCCAACCCAAGAGTTCCTTTCAATCAACTCCCCATCAAGTGAGGGAATTACTCACTCATTGTAAATAATAAATCTATAACACATGAAAGGGAATTAAAAGAAGACATGATTATTGGAATGGAAAATAAATTTAAATGGAAGAAATAACCCTTGTATTAAATAATCATGAAAGTATTCAAATGACAAAATTGAACAAAGCAAAGAACATGGAAGAATAAAACCAAGTTAAGAGAACGAACTAGAATGACGAGGTCTTGATGAGGAAATAACTCTTCTCAATGTTCCAATGCTAAGATCAATTGAAAATTAAATTTCTAAAAACCTAGAGAGAAAAACCTAGAGGAGGAAAAACTAGATCTAAAACCATAAACTGTCTAGAATGAATGTTGTTCTTTGTCTCTGCATATTCTCTGGCTCTAGTCTGCTGTTCGGGGCCAAAAACTGGGTCGAAATAAGGTCCAAAATCGCCCCAAGCGAAGTCTGCAGATTATGCAGATCGCACATGTCACGCGATCGCGTCATCCATGCGGACGCGTCATTCGCGCTTTTCTTTGCCACGCGTTCGCGTCGGCCACGCTACCGCGTCGCCTAAGCTTTTCCAATCCGCGTGGCCGCGTGAGCCATGCGGCCGCGTCATTGCGATTCGCTCTCCTTCGCGCGGTCGCGTGAGCCATGCGACCGCGTCACTTCTCGCTGGTTATCTCCTCAAATTCTTGTGTTCCTTCTATTTTTGCTAGCTTCCTTTCCAATCTCCAACTCATTCATGCCCTATGAAGTCTGAAACACTCAACACACAGATCACGACATCGAATGGAATAAAGGGGAATTAAAAATACATAATTAAAGTCTCTAGGAAGCAGTTTTCAAACATGTTATAAATTCAAGAAGGGATTATAATTTCATGCTAATTTAATGAATAAGTGGGTAAGGATCATGATAAAACCACACAATTAAACACAATATAAACCATAAAATAGTGGTTTATCAACCTCCCCACACTTAAACATTAGCATGTCCTCATGCTTAATTGAAGGAGATAGGGAAATAAGTATGAACATGTAGAAACTCATGAAATGCAATGCAAGCCTATATATAAATAAATGCAACTATATGATTCTTGCTCACTTGATCAAAAGTAAATAAGCTCTTCAAAATAATTACAAATCAAATTCCACTAATTCTATCATTATACAATAAAACAGATAAAAGTGCAAGAAGATAGCTCATGAAAGCAAGGAACATGGAAATTCAAGCATTGAACCCTCACTGATAATGTATGTACGCTCTAATCTCTAGTGTATAGGGTAATCACTCTATCCTTCTCTAATCATGCTTTCTAACTTTTGTTCTTCTCCTAACCAATCAACAACAGTCGATATACCAATGCAAACATCATGAGGTCTTTTCAAGGTTGTAATGGGGCTAAGGTACAGGTAGGGGTATACATTTGGTCAAGTGAACTAATAAATTGAATATTTAATTAACCCAAGCTCCAACCTAACTTGTATACTTTTAATGTAATCTTAAAGTTCATACCTAGCTACCCAGAATTTTCTTTTTCAATCCATACTCATGTATCAACTTTATATTTTATTCTATCATATGTGCATTGATCTTTGAATTCTGAATTTAACATTGGGGTAATTTTTGTCCCCTTTATTTATTTATATAAATTTTATTATTATTATTATTTTTTTTTTGACATTAAAATAAATATAGCTTATCAATGCATATAGATTTTTAATTCTTATAGTTTCACATGAGTAGGTATCCAAATTTCCATTAAATTCTCATGACACATTCCCTTAACAACTTTTGTTCCCACAATTTCCCATACTTAACTAGCATACACAATTCTATCTTAGGCTAACCAAAGATTCAATTTGGAATATACAATTGTTTTTCAGCTTAAGGTTAGTAATGTGGTAAAATATAGAACAAATGGGATTTAAAGGCTCAAAGTGGTTAACAAAGGAAATTGAAAAGGTTAGGCTTAATTTGGATAAGTGAGTTTAAACAAATAATGGCCTCAATCATGTGCAAGCATATAAATATAATAAATATTAGACATATAAGATAAAACAAAATATAGATCACAATCATAGAGAAGTAAACACACAGGAATGAAATAATTATGGTTAAATAATGTAACCATACATAAAGGCTCAAATCTTTCACAGGTTGTGTGTTCTTTAGCTCAAATATTATGTTCCAAATACAACTCAAGCAAATTTATCATAAAAATTTTGAAAAATTAGTGAAATTTTGTTCCAAAGACAGAGTCTTAAAAGAAACTTATTGTCTTTTCAATCAAGTAGAACATGCATACAACTATCCTAACCTATGCAATTTGTTCTATTCTATAAAGGAAAGAAAATCTAACTAAAATATACTAATTATTGGTGCCAGGGAAAAGAAATTACCTCCGGAAGTCAGGTACTGACCGACCTCCCCACACTTAAGGCTTTGCACCGTCCTCGGTGCCATCCGTTGATGCACGGAAAACTTGTCTCTCAACAAATCTCCCTTCGGCAAGTGTACCGAATTTGTCGTCAAGTAAAAACTCACAATAGAGTGAGGTCGAATCCCACAGGGATTGATTGATCAAGCAACTTTAATTAGAAGAATGTTCTAGTTGAGCGAATCCAAAATTTGGGTTGAGAGTTGCAGAAAATAAAATGGCGAGAATGTAAATAACAGAAAAGTAAATGCTAGAATTAAAGGACTGGAAGTAAATGACTAAAAATAAATTGCAGAATTGTAAATGGGAATGGGGGATTTGCTCATAAAAGTAAATGGCAGAAATTAAAGAGAATGGGTAAGATCAGAGATGGGGAGTTCATTGGGCTTAGGAGATGTTGCAATTCTCCGGATCAAGTTCATTTTCATCTCTTCCTCAATCAATGCACTCATTGATCTCCTTGGCAATCTTAATTGATTGAATTACAATTTTTTGCAATTCAATCTCTCAAATCTTGATCAATAGCTAATTCCTTGGTCAATTGCTCATGAGAAGAGATGAAGTATGGTCACTGATTATACCACATGCATTTCCCAAATCAAGTATTGAGAGGGTTATAGTCACATACCCATCCAAACCCAATTTGGTCCAGCATGAGAAAGCATTTCTAGCTTGATCTCTTCATTCCTCTTTCAAGGTTCAGAAGAGATCCAAGTTTGAATAGCTTCTTTTCCAAGATAACTACTCAATTGGATGAAGATCGAAAGCTTTCAAGTAAAATCAAGAGAAAAGATAGAAGAAGAATAATGAAAATTAGTATTGATCCATCAAATTACAACAGAGATCCCTAACCCAATGAAAGGGGTTTAGTTGTTCATAGCTCTAGAAAATAAAAACCAAGATGGAGAATACATCCTAGAACTAGAAATTTCAGAGAAAGTAAAATACAGAGAGTAGTTCCCTTTTTTCCCCTCTTTTAGAACTTTTTCAACAATTCAAAGCTACTCCTATATATACTACTTCTCTCAGCTTCTAGTTGGCTCTTCAAGTCTTGGGCCTTTGGATCTTGAGTTTGAAGCAGTTCTCTTCTTCATTTGGGCTTGGCTTTACTTGCAGAGAGAAAATGTAGAGTGGGCAGAGACTTTAGCTCAGGACGTTAGGGGTGTTAACGTTTAGTGAAAATATAAGTTCGAGAACGTTAGTGACAATCAACTTTCTCACTAACGTTACTAAGTAAAAGCCACGTTAACTTCAACGTTAGTGGCATAAACGTTGCCACTAACGTTGCCTCTAAGTCCTTCGCACAGGTTATTGAGACTTAACATTTCCAATAACTTTGAAAAGCCCCCTTTGTTCCCACGTTAGAGCCAACGTTAACTTAGTTAATGGTACGCGGAATCGTGATTACACTTTAATTATGTAAAGTTCATTGCTCTTTCTTTCCCTGGAAATGGCGCCAAAAACATGATGCCAAAACCACGGTTCACAACCCCGTGTAACTGACCAGCAAGTGCACTGGGTCATCCAAGTAATACCTTACATGAGTAAGGGTCGAATCCCACGGAGATTGTTGGTATGAAGCAAGCTATGGTCACCTTGCAAATCTCAGTTAGGCAGATATAAATTGATAATGGTGTTTTCGAATAATAATTAATAGAAGAGGGATAGAAATACTTATGTAATTCATTGGGTGAGAATTTCAGATAAGCGAATGGAGATGCTTTCGTTCCTCTGAACCTCTGCTTTCCTGCTATCTTCATCCAATCAGTCTTACTCCTTTCCATGGCTGGCTTTATGTGATACATCACCACTGTCAATGGCTACTTTCGGTCATCTCTCGGGAAAATAATCCAATGCCCTGTCACGGCACGGCTAATCGTCTGGAGGCATCACCCTTGTCAATGGCTTCATCTTATCCTCTCAGTGAAAATGGTCAACGCACCCTGTCACGGCACGGCTATTCATCTGTCGGTTCTCGATCATGCTTGAATAGGATTTACTATCCTTTTGCGTCTGTCACTAACGCCCCGCAATCGCGAGTTTGGAGCTCATCACAGTCATTCATTCATTGAATCCTACTCGGAATACCACAGAAAAGGTTTAGACTTTCCGGATTCTCTTGAATGCCGCCATCATTCTAGCTTACGCCACGAAGATTCTAATTAAGAGATCTAAGAGATACTCATTCAGTCGAAGGTAGAACGGAAGTGGTTGTCAGGCACGCGTTCATAGGGAATGATGATGATTGTCACGTTCATCACATTCAGATTGAAGTACGAATGAATATCTTAAAAGCGAAATAAGATGAATTGAATAGAAAACAGTAGTACTTTGCATTAATCGTTGAGGAACAGCAGAGCTCCACACCTTAATCTATGGAGTGTAGAAACTCTACCGTTGAAAATACATAAGTGAAAGGTCCAGGCATGGCCGAGATGGCCAGCCTCCAAAACGTGATCAATAGATCAAAAGATAATCCAAAGATCCAGGATGGTCAAAAAGACGTCTAATACAATAGTGAAAGGTCCTATTTATAATAAACTAGCTACTAGGGTTTACAGAAGTAAGTAATTGATGCATAAATCCACTTCCGGGGCCCACTTGGTGTGTGCTTGGACTGAGCTTGAGTGTTGCACGTGTAGAGGCCATTTGTGGAGTTGAACGCCAGGTTTTGATCCATTTTCTGGCGTTCAACTCTGGTTTTGGATCCTTTTCTGGCGCTGGACGCTAGAATTGGGCAGAGAGCTGGCGTTGAACGCCAGTTTGCATCGTCTATTCTTGGCCAAAGTATGGACTATTATATATTTCTGGAAAGCCCTAGATGTCTACTTTCCAATGCAATTGGAAGTGCGCTATTTCGAGTTCTGTAGCTCCAGAAAATTCACTTTGAGTGCAGGGAGGTCAGAATCCAACAGCATCAGCAGTCCTTCTTCAACCTCTGAATCTGATTTCTGCTCAAGTCCCTCAATTTCAGCCAGAAAATACCTAAAATAACAGAAAAACACACAAACTCATAGTAAAGTCCAGAAATGTGAATTTAACATAAAAACTAATGAAAACATCCCTAAAAGTAACTAGATCCTACTAAAAACATACTAAAAACAATGTCAAAAAGCGTATAAATTATCCGCTCATCACAACACCAAACTTAAATTGTTGCTTGTCCCCAAGCAACTGAAAATCAAATAGGATAAAAATAAGAGAATATACTATAAATTCCAAACTATCAATGAAACATAGCTCCAATCAAATGAGCGGAACTTGTAGCTTTTTGCCTCTTGAATAGTTTTGGCATCTCACTTTATCCATTGAAGTTCAGAATGATTGGCTTCTATAGGAACTCAGAGTTCAGATAGTGTTATTGACTCTCCTAGTTCAGTATGATGATTCTTGAACACAACTTCTTTATGAGTCTTAGCCGTGGCCCTAAGCACTTTGTTTTCCAGTATTACCATCAGATACATAAATGCCACAGACACATAATTGGGTGAACCTTTTCAGATTATGACTCAGCTTTGCTAAAGTCCCCAATTAGAGGTGTCCAGGGTTCTTAAGCACACTCTTTTTTTTTTTTGCTTTGGACCTTGACTTTAACCGCTCAGTCTCAAGTTTTCACTTGACACCTACACGCCACAAGCACATGGTTAGGCACAACTTGGTTTAGCCGCTTAGACCAGGATTTTATTCCTTTAGGCCCTCCTATCCACTGATGCTCAAAGCCTTGGGATCCTTTTTATTTCCCTTGCCTTTTGGTTTTAAGGGTTATTGGCTTTTTTCTCTTGCCTCTTGGTTTTAAGAGCTTTTGGTTTTTTCTGCTTGCTTTTTCTCTTTTTTTTCTATTTTTTTCGCCTATTTTTTTATTTTTTTATTTTTTTCTGCAAGCTTTGTTCTTTGCTGCTTTTTCTTGCTTCAAGAATCATTTTTATGATTTTTCAGATTATCAAATAACATGTCTCCTTGTCATCATTCTTTCAAGAGCCAACATATTTAACATTCTTAAACAACAACTTCAAAAGACATATGCACTGTTCAAGCATACATTCAGAAAACAAGAAGCATTGTCACCACATCAATATAATTAAGCTAAGTTCAAGGATAAATTTGAAACTCATGTACTTCTTATTCTTTTAAATTAAAACATTTTTCAATTAAGAGAGGTGATGGATTCATAGGACATTTATAACTTTAAGACACAGTTACTAACTACTAATGATCATGTAATGAAGACACAAACACAGATAGGCACATAACATAGAAACGAAAAACAGAAGAAACAAGAACAAGGAATGAATCCACCTTAGTGATGGTGGCGTTTCCTTCTTGAGGAACCAATGATGTCCTTGAGCTCTTCTATGTCTCTTCCTTGTCTTTGTTGCTCCTCCCTTATTGCTTTTTGATCTTCTCTTATTTCATGAAGCATGATGGAGTGCTCTTGATGTTCCACCCTTAGTTGTCCCATATTGGAACTCAATTCTCCTAGGGAGGTGTTGATTTGCTCCCAATAGTTTTATGGAGGAAAGTGCATTTGAGGCATCTCCGGTATCTCATGGTGATGAGCTTCATACGCCTCTTGAGCTCCATGAATGGGCTCTCTTGCTTGCTCCATCTTCTTCTTAGTGATGGGCTTGTCCTCTTTAATGAAGATATCTCCCTCTATGTCAATCCCAGCTGAATTGCATAGGTGGCAGATGAGGTGAGGAAAGACTAACCTTGCCATAGTAGAGGACTGGTCAGCCACCTTGTAGAGTTCTTGAGGTATAATCTCATGAACTTCCACCTCTTCTCCAATCATGATGCTATGGATCATGATGGCCCGGTCTATAGTAACTTCAGACCGGTTGCTAGTGGGAATGATTGAGCATTGAATGAACTCCAACCATCCTCTAGCTACAGGCTTGAGGTCCACTCTTCTTAGTTGAACCGGCTTGCCTTTGGAGTCAATCTTCCATTGAGCTCCTTCTACACATATGTCCATAAGGACTTGGTCCAACCTTTGATTAAAGTTGACCCTTCTAGTGTAGGGGCGTTCATCTCCTTGCATCATGGTCAAGTTAAACGCCAACCTCACATTTTCCGGACTAAAATCCAAGTATTTCCCCCAAACTATTGTAACATAGTTCTTTGGATCCGGGTTCTTACTTTGATCATGGTTCTTGGTGATCCATACATTGGCATAGAACTCTTGAACCATTAGGATGCCGACTTGTTGGATGGGATTTGTTAGAACTTCCCAACCTCTTCTTTGAATTTCATGTCGGATCTCCGGATACTCATTTCTTTTGAGTTTGAAAGGGACCTCAGGGATCACCTTCTTCTTGGCCACAACATCATAGAAGTGGTCTTGATGGGCTTTGGAGATGAACCTTTCCATCTCCCATGACTCGGAGGTGGAAGCTTTTGTCTTCCCCTTCCCCTTTCTAGAGGATTCTCCGGTCTTAGGTGCCATCAATGGTAATGGAAAAACAAAAAGCTTATGCTTTTACCACACCAAACTTAGAATATTGCTCGTCCTCGAGCAAGAAAAGAAGAATAGAAGAAGAAGAAGAAGAACTGGAGGAGAGGGAGAGTGGGAAGTGTTTCGTCCAAGAGGGGTGTGTTGTGTGAATTTGATGAAGAATGGAGGGCTTTATATAGGGAAGGGAGGGGGGGTTAAGGTTCGGCCATATGGGTGGGAAATTGGTTTTGAATTTTGAAGGTAGGTGGAGTTTATGAGGTAGGTTTATGGGGAAGAGTGGATGGATGTGAGCGGTGAAGAGGTGATGGGAAAGAGAGTTTGAGGTGATTGGTGAAGGATTTTTGGGGAAGAGTGTTTATGGGGTTGTGTGAAAGAGAGTGGTGAGAAGAAGTGAGTGAAAATAAAGGAATGGAAGTAAATAACAGAAAAGTAAATGCTAGAATTAAAGGACTGGAAGTAAATGACTGAAAATAAATTGCAGAATTGTAAATGGGAATGGGGGATTTGTTCATAAAGGTAAATGGCAGAAATTAAAGAGAATGGGTAAGATCAGAGATGGGGAGTTCATTGGGCTTAGGAGATGTTGCAATTCTCTGGATCAAGTTCATTTTCATCTCTTCCTCAATCAATGCACTCATTGATCTCCTTGGCAATCTTAAGTGATTGAATTACAATTTCTTGCAATTCAATCTCTCAAATCTTGATCAATAGCCAATTCCTTGGTCAATTGCTCATGAGAAGAGATGAAGTATGGTCATTGATTATACCACATGCATTTCCCAAATCAAGTACTGAGAGGGTTATAGTCACATACCCATCCAAACCCAATTTGGTCCAGCATGAGAAAGCATTTCTAGCTTGATCTCTTCATTCCTCTTTCAAGGTTCAAAAGAGATCCAAGTTTGAATAGCTTTTCTTCCAAGATAACTACTCATTTGGATGAAGATCGAAAGCTTTCAAGTAAAATCAAGAGGAAAGATAGAGGAAGAATAATGAAAATTAGTATTGATCCATCAAATTACAACAGAGCTCCCTAACCCAATGAAAGGGGTTTAGTTGTTCATAGCTCTTGAAAATGAAAACAAAGATGGATAATACATCATAAAACTAGAATTTGCAAAGAAAGTAAAATATAGAGAGTAGTTCTCTTTTTCCCAGCCTCCAGAGCTTCTTCTCAATTCAAAGCTACTCCTATATATACTACTCTTCTCAGCTTCTAGTTTACTCTTCAAGTCTTGCGCCTTTGGATCTTGAGTTTGAAGCAGTTCTTTTCTTCATTTGGGCTTGGCCTTTCTTGCAGAGAGAAAGTGCTAAGTAGGCAGAGACTTCAGCTCAGGACGTTAGGGGTGTTAATATTTAGTGAGAATATAAGTTCAAGAACATTAACATTGTCACTAACGTTCCAATGCACCCCTTTGCCTTACGTTAAAACCCATGTTAACTAGGTTAACATGGCTTTTAACGTTGCCTTGTTAATCCTTCGAGAACGTTAGTGACACTCAACATTGTCACTAACGTTCCAGTGTGCCCCTTCTTGTTTCACGTTAAAGCCTACGTTAACTAAGTTAACGTGGCTTCTAACATGGTCCTTGCCAACCTTCGAGAACGTTAGTGACACTCAACATTGTCACTAACGTTCCAATGTGCCCCTGGGTCTCACGTTAGAGTCCACGTTAACTAAGTTAACGTGGCCTCTAACGTAGCCATCTTTAGCCATCCCAACGTTAGTGACAATGTTGAGTGTCACTAACATTGGCTCATCCTTCATTCCTCATCGTTAGCTTCCACGTTAACTAAGTTAACGTGGAGGTTAACGTGACTCTTGGGGGTTGTGTGGTTGCTTCAACGTTAGTGACAATGTTGAGTGTCACTAACGTTGTCGACAACTCTTCATCCCTTACGTTAGTTCCCACGTTAACCAACTTAACGTGGGAGTTAACGTGGTACTTTGCACCATAGGCCAACGTTAGTGACAATGTTGAGTGTCACTAACGTTGGCTTCTCTTCCCCCCTTAACGTTAGAGGCCACGTTAACTAGGTTAACGTGGTTTCTAACGTGGCCACTTATGAGTAATTGCCAACGTTAGTGACAATGTTAAGTGTCACTAACATTGGCTCAACTTCTCTTCTCCACGTTAGAGTTCACGTTAACTTAGTTAACGTGACTCTCTAACGTGGGCATTGATGGCTTTTTGAGAATGTTATTGGCAATCACTTTTCTCATTAATCTTGCAAGTTACCTCCCCTTTTCTTGCTTCCTTTTTGGTCCTGAAATCAAGCAATAAAGTGTATCAAAGCTCTAGTCCAAGTCATGAGTAATGCAACATAATATTTGTCACTAAACTTATGCAAAATCCTTATGAAATTATGTAAAATGCACAATGTATGCTTGAATCAAGGCATAAGTGAATATTTACCCAAAACTTGCTTATTTCCTAAAGAAATGTATGAAACTATCCTAAAAACAGTAAAGAAAAGGTCAGTGAAACTGGCCAAGATGCCCTGGCATCATCCTGCCATCCGTGGTTATTATTTCCACTTTGATTGTACCCTTGGTTGGGGCGGTCATAGAAGTTATGAGTGGATGCCACCATGTTGTCTTCTTGTTGGAGCTGCGGGCATTCATCAGTGTAATGGCTGTAATCAGCACAGATTCCGCAAATTCTTTGCAGGACTAATTGTTGGTTTTGCTGTGGTGAAGGAGGTTGAGCTTGCTGAGCTTGTTGTTGATTCAATTGCATCTGCTTCAGCAAGTTAGTCATCTCACATATGCTTTGAGTTAGAGCAGCAGTCTCTCTGTTAGAGGATACTTCTGCAACGGCTTTTGAACGGCCTTACCTTTGTCTGTGGTTCCTAGTAGATTCAGCTAAATCACTGATCAATTGCCAAGTCTTATCAGTGGTCTTGTACTTCTTCATAGACCCATTGCTAGCACTTTCCAATGTGGTCTTATCTTGGGGCCTCATGCCCTGTGTGATATAGCTAAGTAACACTATCTTGTCAATCCTGTGGTGGGGGCATGCTTCCAGAAGATTATTGAAGCCCTCCCAGTATTCAAAGAGAGTCTCATTGTCATCCTGAACAATTGTAGAAATATCCTTCCTCAGTTTATCAGTAACTTCATATGGAAAGAATTTCTCCAAAAACTCCTTTCTGAGTGTATCCCAGTTGGATACATTTGCTAGAGGTTGAGTGTAGTACCACTTTCTTGCTTTTCCCTCAAGAGAAAACGGGAAAGCTTTCAGCAAAATTGAAGTTTCATTAGTACCATCACGCCTGACAGTAGAACAGGCTGCCTGGAAATCTCTCAAGTTCTTGATAGGCTCTTGAGCAGGTAGGCCATGAAACTTGGGCATCAAATTTAGCAGTGCAGTCTTTATTTCAAAATCTGTAGCTACCGCTGGATGATGCGCTTGAAACGGTTGCATTGTAAAATCAGGGGCTCCTTCCTCCTGGATGGTAACTCTCCTAGCTACCATGCCTTCTGCACGTAAAACAACCGAATCAGTAGAACGGGGGCTGGTTTCTTCCTCAAGTTCACTTTCAGATCCGCCCTCAGCGTGGACTAACCGACGCTGTTCTCGCCTTATTCGTGAAATAGTCCTTTCAATTTCAGGATCGAATATTAGCAAGCGCGGATCAGGAAGTGAACGCGTCATTTGACGGAAGAAACATGCAGCTCATAGTAGCAAAACAAAATAAAATTCAAATAAATAAATTCTAATTAATAACATTAGCACTCTATTGCAACTCCCCGGCAACGGCGCCAAAAATTGATGAGGTACGGAAGTTGGTGAATTAAAAATTATTAAATGGTTACGTTACAAGTATAGTTCTTAACTCACCGAAAATCTGCCTATCAATTTAGAAATATGTCACAGAGAGTTTAAATTAAAAATTACTGGGAGTTTTAAGTCCCAAGCCGTCTCCCAACGAGTTGCAGAAAGTGTGCTATTTTATTAATCAGATGTTCCAAGAAGTTGAGTTAAGTAAATTGGAAATTAAATTGAGGAAATTTAATTAATATGAATAAAAGCCTTGACTAGGAGTTGATTAGTTAGAATTTCTACTGTTGATGGAGTGATTTTAAGATTAATTTATAATTAATGGTTGTTCTGTTTGGTTATCCTTTACTAGGTAAAGGAAAGTCAAACAAGTTGGAATGCTAGATCTGTTCACAAGTTGCAACCCACTTAGTTCAAAGGGATTGGTGTTAGTGATTAGATAACAATCCAATAGTTAACCCAATTACAATTTTTCTTTCAATCCTTCCAACCCAAGAGTTCCTTTCAATCAACTCCCCATCAAGTGAGGGAACTACTCACTCATTGTAAATAATAAATCCATAACACATGAAAGGGAATTAAAAGAAGACATGATTATTGGAATGGAAAATAAATTTAAATGGAAGAAATAACCCTTGTATTAAATAGTCATGAAAGTATTCAAATGAAAAAATTGAACAAAGCAAAGAACATGGAAGAATAAAACCAAGTTAAGAGAACAAACTAGAATGACGAGGTCTTGATGAGGAAATAACTCTTCTCAATGTTCCAATGCTAAGATCAATTAAAAATTAAATTTCTAAAAACCTAGAGAGAAAAACCTAGAGAGAAAAAACCTAGAGGAGGAAAAACTAGATCTAAAACTGTAAACTGTCTAGAATGAATGTTGTTCTTTGTCTCTGCATATTCTCTGGCTCTAGTCTGCTGTTCCGGGCCGAAAACTGGGTCGAAATAAGGTCCAAAATCGCCCCCAGCGAAGTCTGCAGATTATGCAGATCGCACATGTCACGCGATCGCGTCATCCATGCGGACGCGTCATTCGCGGTTTTCCTTGCCACGCGTTCGAGTCGCCCACGCTACCGCGTCGCCTGAGCTTTTCCAATCCGCGTGGCCGCGTGAGCCATGCGGCCGCGTCATTGCGATTCGCTCTCCTTCGCGCGGTTGCGTGAGCCATGTGACCGCGTCACTTCTCGCTGGTTATCTCCTCAAATTCTTGTGTTCCTTCCATTTTGCTAGCTTCCTTTCCAATCTCTAACTCATCCATGCCCTATGAAGTATGAAACACTCAACACACAGATCATGGCATCAAATGGAATAAAGGGAAACTAAAAATACATAATTAAAGTCTCTAGGAAGCATTTTTCAAACATGTTATAAATTCAGGAAGGGATTATAATTTCATGCTAATTTAATGAATAAATGGGTAAGGATCATGATAAAATCACACAATTAAACACAATATAAATCATAAAATAGTGGTTTATCAGTTAACTAAGTGAAAACAACAACCACTTGATACTACACTTGAGAGAATTCCAACAAGAATAGAACTTCCAATTAATCATTCCCCCGGTCAAGGCTTTTTATTTGATTACATAAATCTCTTTTAATTTACGTTGTTTTAATTCATAATCCTTTATTTTTCTGTTCTTCAACTCTTAAAAATTTCTCAAAGAACTCCTGATTAATAAAATAGTACCCTTTTGTCAACTCGTTGGGAGACGACCTGGGATTTCTACTCCCAGTATTTTCATTCTAATTTTGTGACAACCCTTCTAAATTGACAAGCGAATTTTTGTCGGTTAAGAACTGTACTTACAATGCTGTTCTTACTATAATTTCTTAATTGGCTGATTTCTGCCTCCATCAGTAATGAACGGAGTGCTCTTTGGTAAAGAACATAGCTTAGACAGACAGAGTGCTCTTTGAGAAAAACGGAGTGCCAAGAATCCTAGATTTAATCATGGGCCACGCTTTTAAAAGCGTGGTCTAAGGCTCCAAGGTGTGCTCAAACTTCAAAGTGTGTCTAAAATTCTTCTTTATTCTTTTGAGCTTGTTTTGTGCTTTTTGCTTCTTTCTCTACTTATATCCTGCAGAATATGTCAAATCAAATGATCAAAGCAATATACTATTTAAGCACTAAACACTTAATAATTAAGCATGATTAATAAAAATTAAAGGTGAAAAAGCATAGAAAAACATAACATGATGTGTAGTCATCACTTATATTAATTAAGCAAAAGGGTAAGTACTTTCATTATTAGTATATAGTTTATTATAATATTCCAGATTTCATTGACGTTGATTGTTTCCTTCTAGTCCCCTTGGTTAAACTCTAACTGCTTGCTTTTGTACCTTAATTTGTTTCTTTAATTTGTCACTGCCTTTCTGCCCAGGACAATTGGAATTATTTGACTCATATATAATATTATTATTTGATTTCTTTGTTTTTACATGTGTAAAAATGTTGTTTGACTCGTTGCATTGAAATAACTAATTCGGTTAGTAAAAACATATTAGAGATATATTCGTCCCCTCACTAGAATATATACACACAATATCATGTTATGTAAATATTTTAGAATGCTATAGAGTTGTGTGTTTCTATAAACTCTGCAGATCTTCTATTGTTGTGCTATCTAGTTTGTTATATGCATTTTTTTTTGCTGCCTTTGTTTTATGATGTTAGGACTTGGGATGGCGGTTTTGTCTTTTTGAGCTTATGGATGAATGGATTGTTATATATATTATTGTTTTAATTCATAAAACTATGTGCTGCATGTGTCTACTGCTGCACTTGGTGTCATACTAGGTACTAACATTGCTAATCTGTAATATACTGTTGCACAAGAGTTTCCAGCCTTTATTGTTGATTTCTATGTTGATCTTCCTATGCTCATCTCTCCCTAGTTGGAAGCCAACTTCAGGGATTATTTGCCTCTCACTCACCCACCCATAGAACTGGTTTTGGTGGAAGAATGAGAGGAACTTGAATTCATTGTAACTTGAGGAGCCAGAGCCAGCTTCCTTAGTCTTTCTTTTCTTTAATCCGATGGCCTTTGGTGGTGCCATTTGAATGTAATGAGAAGAGTTAAAAGGGTGATGAAGAGGGTTGAAAGAAGGGAAAGAAAGAAAACAAATCAAGGATTTGCTTCAACACCACACTTAGGACTTGATTGTCCCAATCAAGAAAGCAAGAAAGAAAGAAAGAAAGAAAGCAAAAGATGAAGAAGAAGGGTTTCGACTGTGAGTAGTGAAGTTTGTAGTGTGGAGAAGAGGGAAGGGTGAGTGCAATATATAGAGGTGAGAGGAGAGATCTGGAAGGTGGGAATTGATAGCAAAAATTGAATGTTTTCCCACTTGGGAGTAGCGCCCAGCGTGGAGAGAGGCGTCAACCCCCAACTGTTCAGCTTTCTTTTGATTTTTAAGTTCCAAAGTGTGAAGTACACTTTGACTCCTTAACTTTATGATTAATCAATGTCATGTGGGCCCCATCTCTTCCTGAAAATTCAGTTACAAATCCTCATTAGTGAACAAAAATTGCTTCAGATTCCTCCAGTTAAATGGCATTTAATGTGTGTTTCTTGGACACCAAACTTAAGTTCATTGCCAGTAATTGGTCTAATGATTGAACTTTATTGTGTACATTATGAGTGAAATAAATTTAATTCTTTCATACTCTTCCACTTCCATTTCATATGTACACAATTAATTATCAATTTTATTCACCCCACCAATATACTATATGCATTAGGATATTAATTAATTGCGCTGAACCTTGAATGTACGCATGAATCTCTCTTGATGGTGGCCACACCAGACTTAGTTTTGGGCTTACTTCCTAAGATTAATTTGGTTGTGTGTTATGTAAGCTCAAAATAAGTGGGTTGGTGGCCACACCAAACTTAGCTCTTTAGCTAGTTCCTCAGCCCAATTAACAACATCATGTATTGTAGCAAGCAATGTTGCACTTTCAGCAAACTAGAGAAAATTTTAAAGTGCAAATTAAAGAAACTAGAAACTAAACAACTAACAACTAAAACTGAAAAACACACAACCTAAGTGACTAAACATAAACTAATCTAACAACTTGAAATTGAAAGGATATGAATGTTGGGGTGCCTCCCAACTAGTGCTTCTTTAACGTCACTAGCTTGACGATCCTTCCTCTTTAGCTGAGGTTATAGTTCACTATTTGCTCATCCAATGAGTCCCCCAAGTAGTGCTTAAGTCTGTGGCCATTAACAATGAAAGTCCTCTGTGTCTTGTCATCTATAAGCTTCACATGACCATAAGGAGAAGCCTTGATGATTATAAATGGTCCAGACCATCTTGACTTCAGCTTCCCTGGGAAAAATTTTAGCCTTGAGTTGTATAATAGCACCTTTTGACCCTCTACAAACTCTCTTCTTGCCAGCCTTTGATCATTCCATTTCTTTGTTTTCTCCTTGTAAATCTTGGCATTTTCATAAGCTTGAGATTTGAATTCATCTAACTTATTGAGCTACAGCAATCTTCTTTCCCCAGCAGCTTGATTATCAAAGTTTAACTTCTTTAGAGCCCAAAATGCTCTATGTTCAAGCTCCACTAGTAGATGACAAGCTTTTCCAAACACCAATTGGTATGGGAACATGCCAATAGGTGTCTTAAAAGCTGTTCTATAAGCCCACAATGCATCATCTAGCTTCTTGGACTAATCTTTTCTTGAGTTCTCAACAGTCTTCTCAAGGATTCTCTTGAGCTCTCTATTTGAAATTTCAGCTTGACCATTGGTTTGTGGATGGTACGGGATTTCTACCTTGTGCTTAACACCATATTTGAGAAGGAGTTTTTCAAGTTGCTTATTGCAAAAATGAGTTCCCCCATCACTTATAAGAGCTCTTGGAACCCCAAATCGGCTAAATATGTTCTTCCTCAAGAAAATAATCACCACTTTATTGTTATTTGTTGATGTTGCTATAGCCTCTACCCATTTGGACACATAGTCCACAGCCACCAATATGTAGTTATTTGAGTATGAAGGTGGGAATGGTCCCATGAAATCAATCCCCCAAATATCAAACAACTCCAACTCTATGATGAATATTTGTGGCATTTCATTCTTTTTGGGTATGTTGCCATCTCTTTGACACTCATTGTACCTTGTCACAAACTCCTTTGCATCTTTGAATATTGTAGACCAAAAGAATCCACATTGCAACACCTTGTTTGCAGTCCTTTCTCCACTAAAATGTCCTCCATAGATAGATCCATGGCAATGCCAAAGAACCTCTTATCCTTCCTCATGAGAGATGCATCATCTTAGAATTCCATCAGCACACCTTTTGAAGAGGTAAGGTTCATCCAAAATATAATGCTTGGCATCATTGATGAGGTTCCTTTTCAAGTGCTTCTTGATGTTGGAAGGTAGCTCCCCAATGGCCTTGAAGTTGGCTATGTCTGCGAACCATGGGGCCTCTTAAATCATTATCAATTGCTCATCCGGGAAGCTTTCATTTACCCCAGGACTGTATATTTCATTCATGTCGGATCCTTGATAAGTGGTCAGCCACCTTATTTTCTGCTCCACTTCTGTCCTTGGTTTCAATGTTGAACTCTTGAAGTAATAGGATCCATCTTATCAATCTAGGCTTGGATTCTTGCTTTGTTAACAAGTATTTAAGTGCTGCATGGTCAGTAAACACAATGACTTTAGAACCGATGATGTAAGATCTAAATTTATCAAATGTAAAAAGTATAGCAAGAAGTTCTTTTTCTGTGGTGGTGTAATTCCTTTGGGCTTCATTGAGAACCTTGCTAGCATAGTAGATGACATGCACTAGCTTGTCTCTCCTTTGTCCTAAGACAGCACTAATAGCAGAATCTGATGCATCACATATCAATTCAAAAGGTAAGTCCTAGCTAGGTGGTGCTATAATAGGTGCAGAGGAGAGCTTGCTTTTAAGCTCATAAAAAGCTTGCACGCATTCTCTATCAAAGATAAATGGTACATTAGAGACAAGCAAGTTACTTAAAGGTTTGGCAATCTTTGAAAAGTCTCTAATGAACCTTCTATAAAACCCAGCATGTCCCAAGAAACTCCTAATTGCTTTGACAATGCAAGGTGGAGGTAATTTTTCAATCATTTCTACCTTGGCTCTATCTACCTCTATGCCTTTCTTAGAGATTTTGTGGCCAAGGACTACCCCTTCTGTGACCATAAAATGGCACTTTTCCATGTTCAAAACTAGGTTAGTCTCTTGGCATCTCTTGAGCACCAAGGCAAGATGGTGTAAGCAATTAGGAAAAGAGTCACCAAACACTGAAAAATCATCCATGAAAACCTCGATAAACCTCTCAATTATGTCAGAAAATATGGATAGCATGCACCTTTGGAATGTGGCAGGTGCATTGCACAAACCAAAGGGCATGCGTCTATATGCAAAAACACCATAAGGGCAAGTGAAAGAAGTCTTCTCTTGGTCTTTAGGATCCACTACAATCTGATTGTAGCCTGAGTATCCATTCAATAAACAGTAGTATTTATGTCTAACAAGTCTCTCCAATATTTGGTCCATGAATGGTAGAGGGAAATGGTCCTTTCTTGTGGCTTCATTGAGCTTTCTGTAGTCTATACACATGCACCATCCAGTCACTGTTCTTGTTGGTAAAAATTTATTTCTTTCATTTGGCACCACTGTGATTCCTCCCTTCTTGGGGACTACTTGAATAGGGCTCACCCAGGGGCTGTCTGAGATGGGGTAAATCACCTCTGCTTGCCATAATTTCAGCACTTCTTTTTGTACCACTTCTTTCATTGTTGGATTCAATCTTCGTTGGGCTTGTATTGAGGGCTTGGCATCCTCCTCAAGAAGGATTTTATGTACGCACATTGAAGGGCTAATCCTCGTTAAATCTAAAAGTGTCCATCTTATGGCATCCTTGTTTTTCCTCAACACATTGATGAGCTTCTCTTCTTGTTCTTCACTCAAGCTTGAGTTGATGATTACTGAATATGTGTTATTGCTCCCCAAGTAAGCATACTTCAAGCTTGGGGGTAAGGTTTTCAACTCCAGCTTTGGTGCTTTCATCTTCTCCTTGTTTTTCTTGTCTAGCATGATTGAGCCTTCTATGATTTCTTGTGGTAGTTCACCACATGATGTTTGATGATCTTGCTCCATTGCTTCTTCACATTTCTTCTTCTAGGACTCCTTGAACCAGCTTCACCATTGTGTCCACCATCATACATTCTTCAATGGATTCCGTGGGGTAGCTCATTGCAGTGAAAACACTGAACACCATCTTTTTCTCATGCAGTCTTAGAAATAATTCTCCTTTTTGCACATCAATTAGAGCTCCAGCTATTGCCAAGAATGGTCTTCCTAGTATGATTGATGCATTAGACTCTTCCTCCATGTCAAGCACAACAAAATCAGCTGGGAAGATGAACTCTGCCACTTTAACCAACAAGTCTTCTACCGATCCATGGGAAAACTTGAATGTCCTATCAGCTAGTTGAAGTGCCATCCTTGTTGGTTTGTCTTCTTCAATTCTCGTTCTCTTCATCATGGCCAAGGATATAAGGTTGATGCTAGCTCCCAGATCACATAGTGCTTTTTCAATGCTAATATCTGGTGCGGAATTTCTAACCACAAACTAACTGGCAAGTGCACCGGGTCGTACCAAGTAATACCTCAGGTGAGTGAGGGTCGATCCCACGAGGTTTAATGGACTAAGCAACAATGGTTGATTAATTTACTTAGTTAGACAAGCAGAAAATGGTGTTTAAGAGTTCAAAAGCATTAAACAGTAAATTCAGTAAATCAGAAAGCAAGCAGTAAACAGGTTGTAAAATATATGGAGAAACAGTTAAGACTTCAGAGTTATCTATTTTCCGGATTGACTTTTCTTACTAACTATTTTAATCATGAAAGATTCAATTCATGGCAAACTACATATGACTAAGCCCTAATTCCTTAGACCTTCTTAGTCTACTCTAACTTTTATCAACCGCCAATTCCTTGGTCATTTAATTCCAATTAGAGGATGAAGTTCAATTCTAGTTTATATGCCACAAAAATCCTAATTACCCAAATATAAAAGGATTATATGTCACGTATCCCGTTAAGTCCAGATAATTAGAAATTTAAGAGAATGTGTTTTCAAGCTGTTGTTCAAGTAAAGAGCTTTTCCAAGTTATACAAGAACTCAATTAGAACAAGGGTCATACTTCCGTTCCACCCAACTTCATAAGATAAAGAACGAAAACAATTCTTGAATTATAAATCAGTACATGAATTAAAATAGAAAAACAATAGTATCAATCCATACAATAGACAGAGCTCCTAACCTTAACAATGGAGGTTTAGTTGCTCATGGAGTATGTGTCTCTTCTTCCTTCTTGATTTCTGAGTCATTTGCAACCTCTTCTTCTTGCAAATTATGGCTTGAGGATGTCTCCTTCACCACCTTCCCACTTCTTAGTGTGATGGCCTTGCATTCCCTCTAGGATTGGTCATGGTGTCCCTAGAAAATATGTTTGTAGGCATTAGTATTTGCTCGGATAGATATCCTAATTGTGACTCTAGTTTTGAGATTGCTGCCCCTTGGTTCTTTATGTTGGATCTAGCCTCGTCTTGGATTGAATCTATCTTTTTTTCAGCTTGCAATTGTCTCTCTGCAACAGTGGCAATATTCCCTGCCATTTGTGCCATCATGGCCTTCAATCTTGCAAAGTTTTTGTTGTCATCACATGGTTGTGGGGCTGAGGATGATACATTTGGGAATAGTTGCTATGTGGTTGTTGGTTGGAGTGATAAGGGGCATTGTGTAGGTTGTGGTAGGGCCTATGATTGTTAGATTGATGACTGGGGTTGTTGTATTAGTTAGAGTGATATGGTTTATGGTCTTGGTTATGATTTTGTTGGTTTTTCCACCCAAAGTTTGGGTGGTTCTTCCAACCTGGATTGTATGTTTCAGCATTGGAATCATATGGTTGTCTTGATGAGTTGTTCACATAGTTGGCTTGCTCCCATTCACATTCAACTTCTGGACTATCTCCTTCTTGCATAGGTGCTTGAGTGTTAATTGCTGAGACTTGATTCTTCTTCATTTGCTTGGTTAGAGCAGCTAGTTGAGCTGTGATCACCTTGTTTTGAACCAGTAGAGCACCCATATGGTTCAACTCCATTACTCCCCTCCTTGGGTTCCTATCGGAGGCATAGAAATACTCATTGTTAGCCACAATTTCTATTATGTCTATGGCCTCTTCAATTGTCTTCTTGTTATTGAGAGAACCTCCTGAAGAGTGTCTAGGGCCTTTTTTGACTCTTGAGACAATCCTTCATAGAATATGTGCAGCTGGACCCACTCATTGAACATATCCAGAGGACATTTTCTTGTCAACTTTTTGTATCTCTCCCAAGCTTCATAGAGAGTCTCCCCATCTTGTTGTCTAAATGTTTGTACCTCAGCTCTCAATTTGTTGACTCTTTGGGGAAGTTAAAATTTTGCCAAGAACTTGTTCACAACATCATCCCATGTTGTCAAACTCTCCTTTGGAAATAATTCCAACCACTTAGATGCTTTATCCCTGAGAGAAAAGGGGAACAAAAATAGTTTGTAGGTGTCAGGGTGAACACCATTAGCCTTCACTGTATCACAGATTCTCAAGAATGTGGTTAGATGTTGATTTGGATCTTCTTGAGCATTTTTTTCGAATGAACAGTTATTCTGAACAAGAGTGATTAGCTGTGGTTTGAGCTTAAAATTGTTGGCATGTATGGTGGATTTCAAGATGCTACTCCCACAATTTCCAAGATTGGGATTAATGTAAGAGCCTAGCACTCTTCTTTCTTGTGGGGGATCATGGTTGCCCACTCCTTTATCTTGATGATTGTGTACTTCACCTTCCATATTTTGAGTTGGATTCTCTTCTTCTTCATCATCACCAACTACCCTTTTGCCTTTTACCACTGCTTCTCTTTTCAATCTAGAAATGTGTTCTCAGGTTCAGAATCGTAGAAGATTGTAGCTCCTCTCTTCCCTGTCATATACAACACAAAACCAAATCTAAAACAAGGATTATCACCCTCTTTGGAAGAAGGGTGAGTAAGTCAATTTAGGTTGATGCAAAGCATCAAGAAATTAGTGTGCTTCTTATTAGAATGGATATATATACAATGAACAACTAGAAATTCAAGTGCTAAAAGAAGGAAAGAAAATAAGAACTGAAATTAAAGTAAGTAACAAAGTAAATAAAAATGCTTAATCTAAATACCCATCAACTTAATCATTGTCAATTCAAAATCAATCTCCGGCAACGGCGCCATAAACTTGATGAACCAAAAATTCACTATATCAAAATATAATGAATATAATGAATTCGTCTTTGGCAAGTATACCAAATTGTCCTCAGGTAATAACTCACAGTAGAGTGAGGTCGAATCCCATAGAGATTGATTGATTGAGCAACTTTAGTTAATGAGTGATTTAGTCAAGCTAATTAAGAAGAATTGTTAGGTGCAGAATTCTAAATGACAGAATTGTAAATGACTTAAAGATAAAGGAAAGCAATAAAGTGGAGAATTATAAAGAACATGAAAGTAAATTACTGAAACATAAATGACTGAATTGTAAATGGGAATGGGTTGATAGCAGAATTTAAAGGAAGCTATAAAGAATAGGGAAGATAAGAATAGGGGAAATTCATTAGGATTAGGAGATGTTGCTCTCTTTGGATCAAATCTAGATCATCTCATCTTTAATCATACAACTCATTGACCTATTGGCAATCATGATTGATTGAACCCCAATTCCTTGGTGATTCAATCTCTCAAATCTTGATAATCAGCCAATTTCTTGGTCTAATTGCTCCTGAAGAGAGATAAGCTTGGTCCCTAATTATACCACACATCCTCATAGATCCAAATAGTGGGTGAATTTCATATCACCATATCCAATCCCAAAGCCCAGATCTACTCAAGTGTGAGAAGGGATTTCAAGCATGGTTCCATGTTTCCTTTTTCCAAGGTTTCCATAAAATCCAAATTGCATTCAACCTCTTTTCCAATATGATTGAACACTAGACTTGAGAAACGAAATTCCTTCTAGCAAATCAAAGAAAAGATGAAAAGAAGAAGAAATTCACTATCATTAATCCATCAAGTACAACAGAGCTCCCTCTCCTAATGAGAGGGAGTTTAGCTACTCATAGCTCAGAGAAAAGTACAAGAGATGGAAGAAAATGAAGTGAAGTCTAAAGGTAAACTAAACAAATTCCCTTTTTTTGCAAACTAACCAATCCAACCCCTTTTTCACTACTCTCAAAGGGGTATTTATACTACTCCTACCACTAGAAAAAAAATTACGAAAAGGAAAAGAAAATTACAATCGAAACTTAAAGGAAAAACTAATTAAATTGAGACATGTGCCTGGCATGTGAGCGGCGTGCCACGCCTAGCTCCTCAGCTTGGCTTGGCATGCCACGCCTGGCTTCCAAGTGTCACGCTCCTCATGTTCAGCTAGCCTGGCGTGCTACGCCTTCGAACTCAAGTGGCACGCCCATCATGTTCAGCTAGCCTGGCGTGCCATGCCTTCGAACTCAAGTGGCATGCCCACTGTGCTTCTCCCTTCTTCCTCTCTGAAAATATGAACTAGCGTAGCACGCCTAGAACTGGCATGCCATGCCCCTAGCAAGCCTTCCTTCTTCTATTCTGGACAGCATAACTGGCGTGCCACGCCCAGCAGTGGCGTGCCACACCCTTGTTGAATTCTTCATCTTTCTTTTCTGGCCAAATAAACTGGCGTGCCATGCCCTGGGCTGGCATGCTATGCCTTCAATGGGATCCTTAATCTCTTTTCTAGAAGGTTGAACTGGCGTGCCACGCGAAGGCTGCTGTGCCACGCCCTTGATAAAGCATGAGTATTGCCCTTTGGCCTAGTGAGTTGGCGTGCCACGCCCAGGATTCAAGTGGCACGCCCCTGGTGCGAGCAAAGCTGGCGTGCCATGCCTTAAGTTTCAAGTGGCACGCCTTCACTAAGGCCTTTGATGCACCGCTATTTAGTGGTGCATCCTATGCGGAATTTAGGGGATCCTATTAATGAGTGGGTTCTTGTGTGGCCTAGAATTCACAATAAATTCTCGTTGCAATATAGTTTCTAAAGAAACATTAATCCTTTCATACAAAAGATTGTTTGTCACAAGTAAGAAACATCTAAATTTATAAACCGATGTATTGAACCTCGGGACGTTCTCCCTAGGAATTGCAATAAAGTGTTCTTGTTATTGGTTATAAGTTATGTTTTGGGATTTTTGAGATAGGAAACAAGAAATGTAAAATGCAATGAAAATAAACTAACAACTACAAAAAGGTCTTGGCAAGGTTTGGTGGTCAAGAATCTCTATCCCTATAACTAACCACAACATGAGAATTGGCAAGGATCAACCTCATTAAGTCATCCTCTAACTAATAAAGGAAAGTCAAATAAGCTATGTCAATCCAAGTCCATAAGTCCTAGTTCTACACCAAATCAATTAGTGAGATCTAGCGTTAATGGCTCCTAATCGTCAATCATTTGGACATTATTAACTCAAAAGTTCCTAAGTTACCTTCCCAAGCCAAGAGAAACAAAATTCTACTCTAAAATCTAACCAAGCATTTTATCAAACACTTGGAAGGCATAAAAGGAAAGCATAGTAAATCAACAACAAGAGCAAAATCTAACAACAACTAATTACAAAGAATTAACAACAATAATTAAAGAGAACAAGATCTACATGAATTACCTCAAATTGCATTAAAAGAAAATAGAAGAACAAAGAGAGCATCAACAACAAAGTAAGCAATTACAAGAATGAAATAAAAAATTAGAGAGAGGAAGAGTAGAGGAACAAAAAATTTGTAAAGGAAAAGTAAATCAAAGTATGAATTAAACCTAGATCTAAGAATTTCTAATCTAGATCTAAAACCTAATCCTAATCCTAGAGAGAAGTGAGAGCTTCTCTCTAAAAACTAACTCTAACTACTTCTAAAACTTAAACTATGACTAATGATCCAAAGTATGTTAATTCCCCTTCAATCCTTGGCTAAAATAGCATCAGAAATGAGTTGGATTGGGCTCACAAGGCTTCTAAAATCGCTGGCCACAAGTTGCATTAAGTGAATCATGTGCAACCATCGGCGTGTACATGTACCATGCATGTGCGCACCCCTATCCGCGATACAACTATGGCAAATCTTATATCATTTTGAAGCCCCGGATGTTAGCTTTCTAACACAACTAGAACTGCATCATTTGAACCTCTGTAGCTCAAGTTATGATCGATTAAGTGCGAAGAGGTCGGCTTGACAGCTTTTTCGATTCCTTCATTTCTTCATGAGTTCTCCATTTTTACATGCTTTTCCTTCATTCCCTTGATCCAATCTTTGCCTCCTAAATCTGAAATCACTTAACAAACATATCAAGGCATCTAATGGAATGAAAGGTAAATCAAGATTAAACAATTAAGGGCCTAAAAAGCATGTTTTCACACTTGAGCACAAATTAGGAGACAATCATGAAACCATGCTATTTCATTGAATAAATGTGGGTAAAAGGTCATAAAATCCCCTAAATTAAGCATAATATAAACCCTACAAATGGAGTTTATCAACCTCCCCACACTTAAACCAAGCATGTCCTCATGCTTAAACCAAGAAAGAACAAAGGGTATCAACATCTATTCAATGTGAACTAGTCTAAATGCAAACTACCTATATGCAACTATCTACATGAATGCAATTGCTTAGTCAAAATAAATCAATTCTCGAAAATACATATATGCACAAGGGCTAAGGGTATTAACAACCATGCCAAACCATAATTGACTTGAGCTATTAAATATTTTTACAAACTTGCAAGAAAAGTGATGATCATAGGTGGAAAACATGTAATTGAGCAATCGAACCCTCACCAGATGTGTTTGCACTCTATTCGCTCAAGTGTTTAGGGTTAATTCACTCAATTCTCCCCTAATCATGCTTTCCAAGATTTGCTTTTCGTCTAACAATCAATAATTGTTTCATGCATGCATACAAGTATCATGAGGTCTTTTCATTGGTTATAATGGGGCTAGGGTCAAGGTAGGATGCATATATGGTTAAGTAAGCTTGAAATTTGAATCTTTGATGAGCAGACTTTTGACGGTTTAGAATTCACAATTGAAGTCTCATTGTAAAGTATAGCTTCTAAACCAACAATAATCCTTTCATACAAAATTTGGTTGTCACAAATAACAAACCCCTAAATTTATAAACCGAAGTATTGAACCTTGGATGGTTCTCCCTAGGAATTGCAAGCAAGTGTTCTTGTTATTGGTTATGGAGTATGTTTGGGGTTTTGAGATTTTAGACAAGAAATATAAATGGCAAAGAAAATAAACTAACAACTAATCAAAGCTCTTGGCTAGATATGAGAACTAGAAGTCCTATCCTAGTTATCCTCCTCAATTGTGACCACAAATTGTCCATTGCTACCACTTAGTTAACCTCTAACCATGGAGGAAAGTCAAGTGGATGAATCAACTTGATTCCACAAGTCCTAGCCAACTTCCAAGGAAAAGACTAGCTTTAGTGGTATCCAAGTCAATTAGCAACTTCTAATTGTCAATCAACAAAGGAATTAGATAACTCAAGCGTCACTAATTACTCCACCTAAGCCAAGAGGATAAAATCTATACTAAAATCCAACCAAGCATTTCATCAAACACTTGGAAAGCACAAAAGAAAAGCATAGTAAATTGCAAGAATTAAAGGAATCTACAACTACAAAAGTAAGAGATTAACAATAGAAAAGGAAAACAATTATGAAACAACAAAGAACTTACCAATTGCATTGAAGAAGAAATGTAGATCTACAAAAGAAAGTGCATAAACTACAACTAACAATACAAATGAATTACAAGAGAAGAAGAATTCTATAACTACAAGAGAACAATTAAGGAAGGAAAAGGAAAATTAGAAGAGAGAAGAAGAATTAGATCTAGATCTAAAACCTAATCCTAATTCTAGAGAGAAGTGAGAGCTTCTCTCTCTAAAACTAACCTAAACTAAACTAATGATCAAAAGTAAGTTAATTTCCCTTCAATCCTTGGCTTAAATAGCATCATAAATTAGTTGGATTGGGCCCACAAGGCTTCTAAATAGGTGAAAACATGTAATTGAGCAATCGAACCCTAACTAAAAGTGTTTGCACTCTAGTCGCTCAAGTGTTTAGGGGTTGATTCACTCAATTCCCCCCTAATCATGCTTTCCAAGATTTGTTCTTCATCTAACAATCAACAATTATTCAATGCATGCATACAATTATCATGAGGTCTTTTCATAGGTTGTAATGGGGCTAGGGTCAAGGTAGGATGCATATTAGTCAAGTGGATTTGCAATTTGAATCTTTGATAAGCTTAAACTTCCCACCTAACCTATATAACAACCTATACAATTTCAAAGCTAACTTAACTACCCATTTTTCACTTTTTCACATACTCATGCATTTCCTTTTCATTTCACAACACATATGCATTGATCTTTATTGAACTTTACTTTGGGATATTTTGTCCCCTTTTTATTTCTTTCTTTTTTTTCTTTTTCTTTCTTTTTCTATTTTTCGCTTTAAGGCTTGTAATGTGCTAATTTAAGAACAAGTGGATTAAGCGTGGCTCAAAGTTGGCTAACAATGGAAGATAAAAGGTAAGGCTATTTGGGCAAGTGAGCTAAATGAAATGATGGCCTCAATCATATAAGTGCATGAATACAAGGAATAATGGACATATAGAATCAAACAAATCAAAGATTACAATCATAGAAAGAGAACAATTACACATAAGAAGGAAAGTAAGTGGTTATAAGATGTAACCACGCTATTAGGCTCAAGACTCACAAGCTTGTGTGATCTTAGCTCAAAACATGATCCACAATATATATATAATTCAAGCAAGTTCAATTAAAGATTTTCACTCAAATCAATTAGAATGTCAATGCTCTATAGATAATTTTCTCGAAAAATTTCATTATTTTGACTAAGCTTATTATGTATACATATGCAAAAATAAGAAAACACGAGTAAAAATCCTAAAAACCAAGTGTTGGAATTAGAAATTTATCACCCAAAAACGCCGACTAGTCGGACGACCTCCCCACACTTAAAAGTTTGTACCATCCTCGGTGCATTCTGAGATGAGCAAGGGGGTACAGCGACTTGCCGATTTGCTATCTTCAGCTGGTAGGTCAATCGGTTACTGCATGTTCTTTCCTCTGCTTCCGTTTTTGCTTGTGGTGCAGGAATCATGAAAAACAGAAATAACACCATAAGATAAGAAAATACAAAAGCAAAGAAGCATAACTTGTTGGAATGAGGTAAATCACTAGAATGAAGTGGGTGAATTAGTGTGACATTAATGAAAAATAGGTGTGTGACTTCTAAATTGCGCGCGGTTTAGAACACACATGAGCAAGAAAGGTGATGTCACAAAAGAAGCATGCACATCACTCATCCTAGCGTGCTTGAGATGCTTTAAACTTATAGGTTAAGACAACCAAACAAGCAATAAAGAAGCATGAAAGCATTCAAGCCAAAAACATATGGATGCATATGATCATGAAATACAATGCATTAAAATAAATGCACAACATCCATCAAGAGATTGCCTAATCAAAGAAAAGAGTTCAAATCACATGGTGGCCAAATCATGCAATTCAAAAGGTTTAAGAAGCTTGAAGGCAATATCATTCACTTGGTATTCACAAAGGTTGCACATGAAAAATTCCAAACTAAGTAATAAATTGTAACCTCAACAAAGAATCCAACAATTACAATTAACACAATGCTGTTAAACTAACATCTCATCGATAATCAGTAGCAATAAACAGTAAACAAAATTAATAATCCAACACTTATTAAAAATAGAAAATTAAATGAGAATTTAACTAACTAAACAACCAACTAACTAAAAAGAATGGTTATAAATGGTGTTTGGTAGTGTTGGATGAGGGGTAGGAGAAGGGAAGAAGAAAGAAGAAGGAAAGAAATGGAAGGAGGAGAAGAAAAGAAGTGTAGTGAAGGAAGGGTATCTACGCGTATGGGTAGGTGACGCGTGCGCATAAGTGGTGGCAAAATGGAGGCGACGCGTATGCGTGGGTCACGCATACGCATGCACGGCAAACCAGAGAGGCGACGCGTACGCGTGAGGCACGCGTACGCATGGGTTGATTGTGCCTTAGGCACAATGTTGGCGCAGTGTAGACATAACTCTTTGGAATTTGGATTGGGGGTGGAATTTTTGAATCCACGCGTACGCGTGGGTAATGCGTGCGCATGGATGGTCAAGAATGATTGAATCATGCGTACGCGTAAGGCACGCGTACGCGTGGGTTGATGCTCTGTTTTTCAAAATTTTTCAT
Organism: Arachis hypogaea; assembly: GCF_003086295.3. Taxonomy (NCBI): domain Eukaryota; kingdom Viridiplantae; phylum Streptophyta; class Magnoliopsida; order Fabales; family Fabaceae; genus Arachis; species Arachis hypogaea. The sequence continues at coordinate 107,610,449 of NC_092050.1, forward strand.
GTTTTCGCACCAAACCAAGCGTTCCAAACCTCCAAACAGCTACCAAAATACCATAAAACCTTATTTAACATACCAAAGTACCAAATAAACTCAACAAACTAACCAAACATAAAATTAAACTAATTTTACCAATATTTACAAAAGGGAGAACGAAAAGATTTTACCATGGTGAGGTGTCTCCCACCTAGCACTTTTGTTTATTGTCCTTAAGTTGGACTTATGGGGAGCTCCTCATCAAGGTGGCTTGTGCTTAAATTCATCTTGGAACATCCACCAAAGCTTGAATCTCCAAGAAGCTCCATTCTTCAAAATCAATAGCTCCAAGCTTTAACGGAGTTCTTCACAAACCATGAGCTCCCGAAATAGATCTCCCTTGTGCGATCCGGGATCCCACACTTTGTTTTGACACCCGTCTTCAAGTTGATCATCATTATCCCATCCGGGTGGTTTAGCCTTGGAATTCTCAAAGAAGCCTCCAAACAACTTCCTTGACCCATGCAATTCGGTTCTACACCAACTGTTACTATTCAACTTTGAGCATGCAACCATTACTCCCTTGTGCTCTTCTTTGACTACCTCCACCTCTTGGAAAGCTTTTTCAATGTCAATTCCTTGTTCACCAACTTCTTCTATACATTCCTCAATGCCTAAGTCATGTGTTAGAGAACTAATCTCCTTAACATCACAACACAATGAGGAGGGTTCAAAAATCTCACATAGCACAGTAGTTGGTGTGGAATTAACTTCAACAATAGGACTTATCGCTTGCTCAACTTCCTCCAATTTTTCATCTTCAATAATATGTGTAGGAGGTTGCATATTACCCTCCTCAACATCAAATTCAAGCTCAATGGAAGAATGGTCAACAACTTCCACAAAATCATCAACAACATTACTTGGTGCAGAAGTGTTTTCAAACTTGAAACCCACCTCTTGTTCAACTTCACCTAGGTCTTGAACCACTTCTTCTTCTTCAACAATCATGGCTTCCTCTGATTGTTCTATCACTAAGCAACGTTCCTCATTTTCTACCAGAGTTTCCAATCTCACCTTCATGCTAGGCTCTTGAGGGTTGTTCAAGCATTGGGAGGCTAATCGGTTTGCTACCTCATCTAAGGCGGCTGTGAATTTTAACACCTCCCTTTGCATTTCTTCTTGCCCTTGACATAGCAAAGTGATATAATCATCCATTGGGGCTTGGGGTGGATAGGAGGGTTCATCATTTTGGAGAAAGGGTTCATAATAGGAAAGTGGTTCTTCTTGGTAGGGTTGTGGTGGTTCAACACTCTCCAATTTTTCCACTTGTTGCACAACACACTCCATGGTTACTTGAAGTCGATCCATTTCTTCCTTGAGGCAATCTCTTGGTTTTCTGTAACAACCCCGTTTTTCGAGTACACGAGATCTTTTCTGAAGACACGGATTTCTCCGAAAGTTCAATAAAGGGAACACCTCTGATGTATCATCAAGCATCTCAACCCTCATTTTTATTATGTCATCTTTAAGATAGAACCTCTTCTGAGACAAGCTCTATAACGCAATCACGAAGAACCTAGTTTTTGAACCGTATCGGTTAGGAGTTTTGGTTTTAGTTTTCGTAAATAGTCTCTGTTTGACGAACCGGACATGATTCATGAAAGAAGAGAGATAATATTATAATAATATCATTATAGTAGTATTATAAGATGCTTGAATGATATTATAAGGTTAGCTGGTCTATTTTAGTTAAAAACAAGAAATTGGTTTAACCGGGTTAACAGTTTACTGGTGCAGCTTTGCACCAACACTCTTTGATGAATTTAGCAATGCTAATGCCTCATCATACATGTTTTATTCTCATAATAAATATGTTACTAGTGTTATTTATGCTAGTAGCCCAGAAAATAATTTTTAGAGATGTTTTTACAAGTGTTCCGATACATCTAGTTTTAGTAGTTATACACCTGAGATATTTTAATATTATTTTAACCCACCTCGAAGCCAACCAATCACAACTCACCCTACACCCCCAAGACCCCCAAGGCTGCCTCATTTGCTCATTGTGGCCGAAAATCATCAAGAGAAAAAGGAGAGAAAAATTCTTAGTTCCAAATCTTCAAAGCTTGATTTCTGCTGAACTAAAACTCAGATCAAAATTCTAATCCGACCAAAATGATCCTCTCTTCTTTCTCTACATAACCATATGACTTTTCAAGGCTGGAACCATGGTGAGCTGGCTGCACCATCTCCCTTTTGATTCGGTTTCAAGGAAACATGCTTAAACATGTATTTTCGTTATGTTCTTCCTTAGGAATCATGCTTAACTTGACTTGAGGGCCAAGAAACATTAATTTCTAGTAAGTCTAAGGTGATAAATCTCTTCCTAACATGCTAAGTGAGATTTGGTCAGTGGAGGGTTTGTGGATTTAAAGTTGTTCTTGATGTGATTTAGGAGGAAAAAGTGCTTATGGACCACCTGAGAGTATAACCGAATTAGGAGCAGCAAAACCAGGTAGGATTTAACAAAATTAATCTTGATTGATTGTGTTTGAGTTGTGTGATTATGTTATGGTTTGGCTGTGCTTGAAATTGGTGATTTATATGAGTGATTCTTGTTGAAAATTTGATGAAATTTTGATGAAATTTGATGAAATTCAAGCATTGAGTTTGTGTTCTTGGAGCAGCTTGAAAACGAAACCCTAACCCTTAAATTGGCGTTCAATTTGTGGTAAAATCAAGTAGAAAAGATGGGGTTTTGGTGGCTGCTAATTTATTTTGAATTATGATAAAAATCGGTTGTTGAAAAGATTGAAAAACGGGTAAAAATAGAGAGAGAATCTGAAGAATTTACGAAGAACACGAAGAACACTTTGAGTGTGGTGAAGAACATTGAGGAACACCTTTTTAATCCATAAAAGGGTAAGGAAGTAAATATTTTGGTGTGTGGGGGGTTATTTTGTAATTTCTAAAAGTTAGGGTGGTTAAAGTAAAAATATTAAAAATTATGGGTGGTAAAAAGTGAATTTCAAAGTTAAAAGTAAAAGTAAAGTTAATTTTCGAAAATTTAATAATAAAATAATAATAATAATAATAATAATAATAAAATATTAAATAATAATATTTAATTAAAAATATTATTTAATAAAAATAATAAAATAATACGAAAAAGGCTTTTTTTCGTAAAAGCTTTAGAAAGGCAACTTTAAGCTCAGAATCTCATAATTACCTTCATAAAACACTTAGGGAGTGGCAATAACATAGTAGTGAGGCAAAGATAAAGGAAAGATAAAAAGTTAAAGAAGAGATAAAAATTGAAGAAAAAGTCTGTAAAGTTTAAATGACAGAAAAATAGACAGAGACTAGTGAACGGACTAAGAGCAACATAGTTAGTTCTTGAGTTGCGCCTAGGGTTAGGTATTATATGAAAAGTTAAACTGTTTCAGTATAGACTTAATGACCTATACTTGGGATAGGCATACTATTCTTACCGAAATTTACATAAGCTTTAATAAATATGTTAAGCAAAGAAATCAGAGCAGAGTAAAGAAAACACAAAGAACAGAGTAACTAGAGAAAAGTGAAGAGATACAGAGAAAAGAGTAATCAGAGCAGAGTAAAAAGACAAAGTGAAAAGAGTAATATGATAAAGAGAATAGAGAACAAACAGAGGACCTGTTGAAAGGTCATTTGTTGCATTAAGGCAACTCCAGAGATATTTGTATATTCATCTGCTGTTTTTCTGTTGACCTTAGAGGTCCTGTAGGCCCAAGTTCACCTACAGTGAGTTGTTATTCCTGTAGGCCGAAGTTCACCTACAGTGAATATCAATTGTCTATATCAGGGTGTTGCTCTTGTAGGCCGAAGTTCACCTACAGAGAGTTGCTATTCCTATAAGCCAAAGTTCACTTACAGGGGTGCCATTTCTTAAGCCGAAGTTCACTTACAAAGGTGCCATTTCTGTAGGCCGAAGTTCACCTACAAAAAGTTGTTGTGTTGTGTTTAGACTATTCTTGTAAGCCGAAGTTCACTTACGGGAGTGCTATTCCTGTAGGCCAAAGTTCACCTACAGAGAATAAGCCATATCTAGGACTAGTTCCTAGGTAATGTCGGGATGTAGGGTGTAAACCGACACGTGAGCTCATGGCCTGCATAGGACAGACATGCATCATACTTGGTTGTGCATTTTCTCTATTATAATTGTTGTATTAATGTATGCTTTCTTTGCTTGTATTATATTCTCTATGTCTGTGTTCTATTTTCTTATATTCTTCTGTTTGTGTTCTGTTTTCTATTTTCTCTACTTCCTCTATTTATCTATCTTCTGTTAACTATTTCTCTATATTTTGTTATTTGTCTGCCAAACAACACGGAATTAATGAACGTAACTAATAACCCCGGCCCTACTAAGAACTCCCCAATTCTTACCCCTTCTCTCTCCTTTTCCCCTCCAGATGGAAGCAAGAGTATCCTTCCGTAGTTCATTGATGATCATTCCACAAAGAAGATTCCGCTCTAGGTAGTCTTCTGAGTCTAGAGTGAACTCCGTTTCCTGTTTATATGTATATACTGTGAGATTAGCTAACGTCTACATCCCGTTTGTATGCAAACTTTAACTTAAATCATGTGTACGAGATTTCTGTTATGTGGCTGCTTGATGAGGTACCAGAGAGACGTCATATGGCAATGACTGATGGTGCAGAGGAGTAGTAGATGATGTTTCACCTTTTGATGACGTTCCACCTGACTTGAGTTTTGAAGACTTAGAATGTACTTTCCCTCGCTTTAGTGGTTTAGAGGGACTAGGTGAGTATAGACTCTAGGCTAGCCTGGGTGCCAGCTTAGGGACTTCTTGAACAGGTCAGGGCCTATGATGTTGTATGTATATATATATATGTATATAGTTATTATCTAGCTATATCTAGGGGTGTTCTAACTAAAGATCTTTACTCTAATAAAGGATGGATAACCGAATGTTATTAACTGTTGAGATGTATATAAGTGTGGTTGTTTATAACTGTTTTATCTGTTATTATTTTTGAATTGATTATGAATCATTCTGTTTTTAATCCAAACGCTTTCAAAAAAAAAAGTACCTCACAAAATAACTACGTTTTTAACAACGAATCAGGCTCATATAATAATTAATTGATAATAATTAGGAAGACAAGTTAGTAGCGCTCAGTTTCTAGTATGATCATGACGTACCAAAAATTGGGTCGTTACATTTTCGCTCCAACTTGCAAGCATAACTAGGATCATATTGCTCTTGGATCGATGGATATGAATATTCTTCCATGGGGGTTGTGGTGGAAAATAAGATTCATCTTGTGTGTGAAAATTTGCATGCATTGGAGGTGGTTCATCTTGGTAATAATATGGAGGTGGTTCTTGAAATTGTTGAGGTTGGAATGGTGGTGGCTCCATGTATGGCTCATATGACTCATATGGTTGTTGGTATGGTGGGTAAGGATTAGGGTCATATGAAGGTGTTTGGTAAAAAGGGGCTTGTGAGTATGGTTGGGGGTTATGTTGAGGATGAGGTTCATAAGCATATGGTGGTGGTTCTAGAAAGTCACAAGGAGACTCACCATAGCCATTTGATTGGTATGTATCATAGAATGGCTCTTGTTCATAGTGCATTGGTGGGGGTTGTTGCCAAGAGGATTGATCATATACATATGGCTCCTCCCACCTTTGAGTGTCCCATCTTTGATACATATCTTCATTATAGCTCCCATTTCCTACAATATAGTTGTAATCACACTCATAGCCAAAGTGAGAATTCATAATGAAAAGAGAAATAGGAAACAAAAGCTAATAAGAATTAATGAAACAAAGTCCTAAAGCTAGCAAAAACTAACAATAACTCGATATTGGTTGAGACAGAAAAAATAAGTTGATATGTTGCAATGATTGTTAACTTGATGTGTGAATTTGAATTTGAGAGTTGTTGAAGGATTGAAATTTAAAAGGTTAAACCGTTTTCTTGAGATCCAATTTCTGAAATAAAGTAGTAACTTTGAAAACAAACTAATAACTCGATATTGAACGAAACTATATCGGGTTAAATGCTGAGTAAACTAGAATAAGTATAGTTGCTACAGTTTAATTTTGAGAAGTTCGTATTAATTGGAGAATTAATTATGAATTTTTAAAGTTGGAATGCGAAATCTGATTTTTTGCATTACTTTTAAAAGGAGTCAGCAACTTTGAAAGGTTGTAACTAACTCGATGATGATCATAATTATGTGGGATGAAATCTGGAGCGGATATTGAAGTGTCTAGGACTAGGCTGAAAAATTTCAAAGTTATTTCTTAAGTATAAAACTTATGGTGAATTCTTAAAGTTTGGTCGTTAAAACTGTCTTTTTGCAAAATTTTCAAATCAGGCAGCAAATTATTTGCTTTACTGTTATTTCTGCAAGTTAAATTTTTAAACGAAACTAATTTTAAAGTAAATTTTGGTGGTTTTAGTTTATTATCATAAAATTTTAGAATTATTGGAGTTGTGGTTCAAAATATATAAATTTTGAATTATGATACATTATGCAGTAAAAATTAGATTCTATTTTTTAAATCAATGGCTTTGTAAGACTATAACTCCTAATTCTGGAAGGATAAAGAGTTGCAACCAATTGGAAGTGAGAGTTGTGTATGTCTAGTATATGTGGATTAAATTTTAGGGTTGTCCTAATTTTTTTTCTTAAAATGCTATTCATCGTGCATAATTTATAAAAAAATGTGTTTCACTTTTATTATTAGTTAGAAGATAATATGTTTATCTTGTTGATTATTATTATTATTATTATAAAAAAATAAATTAATAACCACAATTGTGTGTATGTTAGGTGATAATTTAGGTGAATCAAAGATTCAAATGCAAGCTCACCTAGCCATATATACATCCTTACCTTTAACTTTAGCCCCATTACAACCTTGAAAGGATCTCATGATATTTGCATATGTGCATTAAGTATTTGTTGATTAGTTAGATGAAGAACAAACTTTAGAAAGCATGATTAGAGGAGAATTGAGTAGATTGACCTTTAGACACTTAAGTGATTAGAGTGCATATACATATCCGGTGAGGGTTCAATCACTCAATTCCATATTTTCACCTATGATTATTGCTTATCTTGCAAGTTTGCTTAAATTCCTTATGACTCAATTCAATTGTGAATAGGATTTGGTTATAATTGCTTTAGCCCTTGATTGTGTATAGATGCTTTCTTGGAAATTGATTTAATTAGATTAATTAAATACATACATATAGCTAGATAGTATAGTTACGTACATATAGGTAGATTGCATATAGTTAGTTACATTGAATAATTGTTGATTCCCCTTCTTATCTTCCTTTGGTATAGCATGAGGACATGCTATTGTTTAAGTGTGGGGATGTGATGAATCCATATTTCATGGTATTTATTTACTTTAATTAGGTGGATTTTATTGACTTTTCTTACATTTATCCATTGATTGTCCTAATCAAGAAAAAAGAAGAAAGAAAGAAGGGAAAAAGATGGTAAAAGATGATAAGAGAAAGGAAGGTGACGGGTGTATGCTATTCGTGTGTAATTGGGGGTTGTTGAAGTGAGAGAGGAGATGGGGAGGTGAGGCTTTTATAATGGGTGAATGGTGTGGTACGAAGGGTGGGAATTGAAAAGGGTTAAATATTTTTCCACTTGGGGAGTGGCGCCTAGCGTGGGAAGAGGTGCCAACTCTTTTCTCACATGTCTTCTGCGTGTGTTGAGTTCCAAAGTGCAAGTACACTTTGACTTCCTTGCTTTGTGGGTTGTTTACTGATAAACCCCAATTTTGTGGTTTATTTTATGCTTAATTTGGGAGATTTTATCACCTTTTCCCACATTTATTCAATGAAATAGCATGGTTTTGCAATTCTCCCTTGATTTGTGCTTAAATGTGAAAACATGCTTTTTAGGCCTTAAAATAGCTAAATTCAATTCACTTTAATTCCATTCGATGCCTTGATATATTTGTTGAGTGATTTCAGGTTTATAGGACAAGTATTGGATGGAAGAAGTGAGGAGAAAAGCATGCAAAGTGGGAGAACTCATGAAGAAATGAAGGAACCGTAAAGTTGTCAAATCCGACCTCTTCGCACTCAATTGACCATAACTTGAGCTACAGAGGTCCAAATGAGGCGGTTTTAGTTGCGTTGGAAAGCTAACATTCGGGGCTTCAAAATGATATAAAATTCGCCATATGTAATTTAGCGTTAAGGGGTGCACACGCACCATGTACGCGTGCACGCTGATTGTGCACGTGGTCCACTAAAGTGAAATCGCCCCCAGCGATTTCTGAAGCACTTTGGGCCCAACCCAACTAATTTCTAATGCTATTTCATGCAGAATTCAAGCGTGGGTAAAGGGGGGAGCAATTTTTAGAAGTGTTAGCATCATGTAGCTTAGTTTCTAGAGAGAGAAGCTCCCTCTTCTCTCTAGAATTAGGATTAGAATTTCTTAGATCTAGGTTTAATTCATGCTTTGATTTACTTTTCTTTTACAATTTCTTGTTCCTCTACTCTTCCTCTCTCTAATTTTATATTTCATTCTTGTAATTGCTTACTTTGTTGTTGATGCACTCTCCCTTCTTCTATTTTCTTCTAATGCAATCTATGATTCATGTTCTTTTATCATTGATTTGCTTTATTGTTGTTTAATTCCTTACAATTGAGTAGTGTAGATTTATATTCCTTGCAATTTTACTATGTTTTCCTTTTATGCCTTCCAAGTGTTAGATAAAATGCTTGGTTGGATTTTAGAGTAGAATTTTGTGTTCTTGGCTTGGGAAGGTGACTTAGGAACTCTTGAATCACTAATGTCCAAGTGATTGACGATTGGGAGCTATTAATGCTAGATCTCACTAATTGATTAGGTGTAGAACTAGTACTTATGGACTTGGATTGATATAGATCACTTGACTTTCCTCTACTATTAGTTAGGGGTTAACTTAGTGGGATTGATCCTTGCCAATTCTCATGTTGTGGTTAGTGATTAGGATAGAGATCCTTGACCACCTAACCTTGACAAGACCTTTTTGTTAGTTTATTTCCTTTGCCATTTATATTTCTTGTCCATCATCTCAAAAAAAAAACCCCAAAATATCTCATAACCAATAACAAGATACTTTGTTGCAATTCCTAGGGAGAACGACCCGAGGTTTAAATACTTCGGTTTATAAAATTTAGGGGTTTGTACTTGTGACAAACACAATTTTTGTATGAAAGGATTATTGTTGGTTTAGAAACTATACTTGCAACGAGAATTCATTCATTTGTGAAATTCTATATCAACAAAAGTCCGTTCATCAAAATGGCGCCGTTGCCGGGGATTTGCAATGGTGTTATGTTATTGGTTATTGTATATATGTGAATATTGTGAATAGCTTGATTTTTGGATTGCTTGTTAGTTTTTGCTAGTTTTAGGACTTTGTTTCATTATTTCTTATTAGCTTTTGTTTCTTATTTTCACTTTTCACTATGAATTCTCACTTTTGCTATGAGTGTGATTACAACTATGTTGTAGGAAATGGGAACCTTAATAAAGATGTATATCAAGAATGGGATAACCAAAGGTGGGAGGAGCCATATGCATATGATCAATCCTCTTGACAATAACCTCCACCAATGCACTATGAAGAAGAGTCATTCTATGATGCATACCAAATCAATGGTTATAGTGAATTCCCTTGTGACTTCCAAGAACCACCACCATACACCTATGAGCCATATCCTCAACATAGCCATCAACCATACTCACAAGACACCTTTCACCAACCATCTTCATATGACCCTAATCCATATCCATCCTACCAACAATCATATGAGCCATATGAACCACATATAGAGCCACCACCATTCCAACGTCAACATTTTCAAGAGCCAACCCCTCCATATTATTACCAAGATGAACCACCTCCAATACATGAAAACTTTCAACCACAACTTTACCTAAAAGAACCACCTTCTGACTATAATACCTTTCCCTCAAACAATGAACCCTCTCTTCCACTATCACCCCCAGATGAAGCCTTTATGCTAGAATTAAGGGATCTTGAATCTCACGTCTTAAGGCAACACGAGGAGGATAAAAAAAATTTGAGGAGTTAAGACCAAAAATGGCTATCATGGTAGAAGCAACTGGCAACAAAGTCTCATCCCGCCTAAGCCTATGCGATCAAGGCACTTCCATTGTGGAATGTGGAGAAGCAACGAAGGAGCTTAGTGAGGGAGTAAACTTGAAGCTCCAAGGTGAAGAAGAGGAGTTAAAGCAAGAAATGCAACAAGAGGAGGAGGTAGAGATTATTGAAAAAAGAGAAAGAAGTGGTTGAAGACTTAGAAAATGCGGAACCACCTTGGGAATCTAGGATTGAAGAAAACTCCTCCAAAATGATTGAATTTGATGCTAAGGGGTGATGTGCACAACCTCTGAGGCATATCCCTTATGAAGAATCGGATAGGATAGAGCAAGAATTGAGTTCCCTTGGTGAGAAAGATCAAGCACCAAGTCTTAGTGGTGAAGAATCCTTTGAACATGAAGAACCTTCCCTCATTGGATTTGAAAGCAGTGTGGAGGTAAATCTCTCTCATCCTCCTATTTATAATTTGAGTAAGGGAAAATGTTTAGATAAAATTGTTGAACAAAGGATTGAAATTAAGAGATCTTGTGGAGAGGTGGAAGTCCTTAGAAAAAGGAGGATGGGAATTGAATACGCCTTGTCAAGACCCTTGGAATCACCTTTGCCTAGGTTGCCATCTACACCTTCATTTGAGTGGATGAAACTCATTTCTATTATCTTTATTATCTCACTCCAATATGGCTTACTTGAAACGAATGGTCAACTTAGGATGCTTTGTGGGATAAAGAGTAAAAGAAAGATGTTTCGTGGTTGGTGTTGTAAGTCTAGGCTCATTATGGTTGAAGCTTCAAGAAGTAAAGGTTGGACTAGTACTCAATTGGATGGGTCTAGGAGGATAGTTTGGTGCTTCCATGAGGATTCATCTCTCTTGCCACCCGGAGGAAACCACCATGATCAACTCAAGGACGGGTGTGAAAACAAAGTGTGGGATCCCAGATCGCACAAGGAAGATCAACTTTGGGAGCCTATGGTTTGTGAAGAACTCCATCAAAGCTTGGAGTTATTAACTTTGAATGATGAAGCACAATGGAAGTCCAAGCATTGGTGGATGTTCAAGGATGGATTCAAGCACAAGCCACCTTGATGAAGAGCTCCCCATAAGACCAACTTAAGGACAATAAACAAAAGTGATAGGTGGGAGACACGCTACCATGGCAACATCTTTTCATTTTCCCTTTTGTACATATTGGTAAAATAGGTTTAATCTCATGTTTTGATTGATTTGTTAAGTTTGTTTGGTAGTCTAGTAGGTTAAATAAGGTTTTATGATGTTTTGGTAGTTGTTTGAAGGTTTGGAATGCTTTGTTTGGTGCAAAAACATAGAAAAATTTTGAAAAACAGAGCACCACCCACGCGCACGCGCACTCCACGCGTACGCGTGAATCAAGCAATTATGGCCATCCACGCGCACGCGTCATGTACGCGTACGCGTGGATTGATTTTTCCACTTCCCATACATTCACCCGAGAGTTGTGCCTGAAGTGTGCCAACTTTGTGCCCCAGGGCATGCGCACACGTACCTTGCGCGTCCGCGTCGACTCTCTGCTTTGCCATGCACGCGTACGCGCACTGTACGCATACGCGTCGCTTCCATTTCATCAATCCACGCTTACGCGCACATGACGCGCACGCGTAGATTGCCCTGTTTCACCTTCTTTTCTTCTCTTCTTTCCATTTCTTTCCTTCTTCTCTTCTCTTTCCACCCTTCAATCATCATCCAACACTACCAAGCATCATATAATACTATATCTTTTAGTTAGTTATTTTGTTTAATTTTTGTTTTCCATTATATGTGTTGGATTACTAATCTTATTTACTGTTTACTGCTGCTGCTTATTGATAGGATGTTAGTTTAACATCATTGATGTTAATTGTCATTGTTGGATTCTTTGTTGAGGTCATATTTGGTTACTTGGTTCGGAACTTTTCATGTTTAATGCTTTTGAATACCAAGTACATGTTACATTGCTTTCATGCTTCTTAACTCTTTTGAATTGCATGTTTTGGCCACCATGCATTCATCATCCATTGTTGGGCAATTGTATATTATCATTGATTTTTTTAGGTGATGCTTGTTTATGGTTTACCCTTATTCACGTCACTTATTTCATGCATTGAGATTGTGGAATTGTGAGATTGGATCGAAAGCTTACCTAGTGACATATTTTTGAGCTTTGTAAAGCTTTGTGGGCCATGCTTGCTATGTGATTGATTCCCACTTCTACATCCTTTTTCCTAAGTTCCATAGCATCCATGTGTTTTACCTCTATGTCACTTAAGTGTTGCAAAAACTTCAATATGTGTCATTGTTTGATGTGTGAGCTCTCTAGACCATTTTGTTCATCAAATTTACTTACACATCAATCAATGTCCATGCATTATCCAATTTCACAATTTCTTGATTGATTGCTTGAATGCTTTCATGCCTCTTCACTACTTGTGTGATTGACTTAACCTACAAATATTTTAATGTATTTCAAGCACACTAGAATGAGTGAAATGCATGTTTTCTTTTGTATAATTGTGACATGATTTTTAACACTAGGGTGTGAGTTCTAAACCGCATGCAAGTTAGGACCCACACACTTATTTTTCATTATTGTCACACCAATTCATTCACTCAATTCTAGTGATTTACCTCATTCCAACAATCCATGATTCCTTGCTTGTGCATTTACTTGTCTTATTATCTCCTGCTTTTTATGTTCAGGATGAATCATCATAAGCAAAAACGGAAGCGAGAGAAGAACATGCAGCATCGGTTGACCTACCAGCTGAAGGTAGCAACTAGGAAAGTCGCCATACCCCCTTGTTCATCTTTGGATGCACCAAGGACAGTGCAAACTTTTAAGTGTGGGGAGGTCGTCCGACCACTCAGCGTTTTTGGGTGACAAGTTTCTAATCCCAACACTTTTGCATTTCATTTTAGGATTCTTAGTTGCACTTTCTTATTTTGCATATGTATATAATAAGCTTAGTCAAAATCATGATATTTTCCAAGGATTTTATCTATAGGACACCCCAATTGATTGAAAAAAAAATTTTTTTTAGAACTTGCTTGAATTATATACTTTGTGGAACATGATTTTTGAGCTAAGAACACAAGCATGTGAGATTTGAGCCTAATTGTGTGGTTACATCATATATAACCACTTATTTTTATTCTTGTGTGCATTATTCTCTTCCTATGATTGTAATCTTTGATTTGTTTAATTCTATATGTCCATTATTTTGTGTATACATGCATTTACATGATTGAGGCCATTGTTCAAATAGCTCACTTACCCAAATAGCCTACCTTCTATCTTCCATTGTTAGCCAATTTTGAGCCTATGCTTAACCAATTTGTTCTTAATTGTAGCAAATTACAAGTCTAAGTGAAAAATAATAAATGTCCCTTGTTTGGATCTTTGATTAGCTTAGGCTAGTGAGAGTGTTCATCATTTGATTTTGGAATAGTTGAGAACATTGGGTAGAGATAAAAGTGTGTTTATGTTTTTGCTGAAAAATCTTGGGAATTGGGTACATACTCATGTATTAATCATGTGTAAACCATATGCATTGATGTTCTTGTATATATATTTCAGTTTGAAAAGAAAAAAATTAAATGAAAAAAAATATAATAATAAAAAAAGAGAGAGAAAATAAGTAAAAATTAATGCATATGGGTGGTGATCAAAAAGAGAATGCATAAGTGTGTGAAAAAGTGAAGAATAGATAGTTAGGTTTGTTTAGAATTGTATAGATTGTCATAGGTTAGGTGGGAAGTTTAAATTAATCAAAGATTCAAATCTCAAGCCCACTTGACCATATGCATCCTACCTTGACCCTAACCCCATTACAACCTATGGGAAGTCCTCATGATATTTGTATGCATGCATGAAATAATTGTTGATTGTTAGATGAAAAACAAATCTTGAAAAACATTATTAGGGGAGAATTGAGTGAATCAACCCCATATACTTGAGTGCCTAGAGCGGATATACATCCGGTGAGGGTTCGATCGCTCAGTTACATGTTTCCACCCATGATAATCTCTTTTCTTGCAAGTTTGTAAAATCTTTTTAATAATTCAATTCAATTGTGGGTTGAGTGATTGCTATTGCCTTAGCCCTTGTGTTTGTATATGTATTCTTGGAAATTGATTTATTTTGACTAAGTGGATGCATTCATGTAAATAGATTGCATATAGATAGGTTGCATGTAGTTAGTTTGCATTGAATAAATGTTGATGTCCCTTTGCTTCTTTCTTGATTTTAGCATGAGGACATGCTTAGTTTAAGTGTGGGGAGATTTGATAAACCCCAATTTTGTGGTTTATCTTGTGCTTAATTTGGGGGATTTTATCACCTTTTCCCACATTTATTCAATGAAATAGCATGGTTTTGCAATTCTCCCTTGATTTGTGCTTAAATGTGAAAACATGCTTTTTAGGCCTTAAAATAGCTAAATTCAATTCACTTTAATTCTATTTGATACCTTGATATATTTGTTGAGTGATTTCAGGTTCATAGGGCAAGTATTCGATGGAAGAAGTGAGGAGAAAAGCATACAAAGTGGGAGAACTCATGAAGAAATGAAGGAATCGTAAAGCTGTCAAGTCCGACCTCTTTGCACTCAATCGACCATAACTTGAGCTACAAAGGTCCAAATGAGGCAGTTCTAGTTGCTTTGGAAAGCTAACATCCGGGGCTTCAAAATGATATAAAATTTGCTATATGTTGCTTTGCGTTAAGGGGCGCGCACGCACCATGTACGCGTGCGCGCCGATTGTGCACGTGGTCCACTAAAGTGAAATCGCCCCCAACGATTTCTGAAGCACTTTAGGCCCAACCCAACTCATTTCTAATGCTATTTCATGCAGAATTCAAGCTTGGGCAAAGGGGGAAGTAATTGTTTGAAGTGTTAGCATCATGTAGCTTAGTTTCTAGAGAGAGAAGCTCCCTCTTCTCTCTAGAATTAGGATTAGAATTTCTTAGATCTAGGTTTAATTCATGCTTTGATTTACTTTTCTTTTACAATTTCTTGTTCCTCTACTCTTCCTCTCTCTAATTTTGTATTTCATTCTTGTAATTGCTTGCTTTGTTGTTGATGCACTCTCCCTTCTATTTTCTTCTAATGCAATTTATGATTCATATTCTTTTATCATTTATTTGCTTTATTGTTGTTTAATTCCTTGCAATTGAGTAGTGTAGATTTATATTCCTTGCAATTTTACTATCTTTTCCTTTTATGCCTTCCAAGTGTTTGATAAAATGCTTGGTTGGATTTTAGAGTAGAATTTTGTGTTCTTGGCTTGGGAAGGTAACTTAGGAACTCTTGAGTCACTAATGTCCAAGTGATTGACAATTGGGAGCCATTAATGCTAGATCTCACCAATTGATTAGGTGTAGAACTAGGACTTATGAACTTGGATTGATATAGCTCACTTGACTTTCCTCTACTATTAGTTAGGGGTTAACTTAGTGGGATTGATCCTTGCCAATTCTCATGTTGTGGTTAGTGATTAGGATAGAGATCATTGACCACCTAACCTTGCCAAGACCTTTTTGTTAGTTTATTTCCTTTGCCATTTATATTTCTTGTCCATCATCTCAAAAAAAAATCCCAAAGTATCTCATAACCAATAACAAGACACTTTGTTGCAATTCCTAGGGAGAACGACCCGAGGTTTAAATACTTAGGTTTATAAAATTTAGGGGTTTGTACTTGTGACAAACACAATTTTTGTATGAAAGGATTATTGTTTGTTTAGAAACTATACTTGCAACGAGAATTCATTCATTCGTGAAATTTTATATCAACAAAAGTCCATTCATCATTTACCATGTGGGCCCCATCTTTTCTCCTGAAATTGAAACTGAACCTATTAGTAATGACAAAAGAACCCCTTCACATTCCTTCTCATCAAGAGTGATTTGGATTGCAACTGATGGGTGTCCCTTGGGACACCAAACTTAATTCTTTGAAATCTTAATAAATTGGTTCCATCATTGTGTATTTAATGTGTTCATAAGAATGGAGTAATCATCAATCTTTTCATTTTTTTATTCCAATTCCTCTGAACTCATTAAACCACGTTCATATTCTTACCCAAAGCATTAAGTGCTTTCAAATTAGGTGACTTGGGCTGCTAGGTGATCCTTGATGGTGGCCACACCAAACTTAATCTCTGGGCTTACTCTTCAAAATCAGGCTATTAATTGTTTGTAAGCCTAGATTAAGTGGGTGGGAGGCCACACCAAACTTAGCAGTTTAGCTAGTTCTCAGCCCATTCACTCATCATGATTTATGCCTTCATCAAGTTGCAGTTCCAAAATAGAAAGAAATAAAAGAGTGTAAAGAAAATCTAGCTTCCAAAGCTAATATCAAACTTTCTAACATACAATTGTAAACTAATCCTAATTTGATACTGTAACCTCAAAGTGAGACCAAAAATTAAACTATCTAAAGCAATAGAGTTTAAACTACTCAAAGAAAGGCAATTAAATAAAAAAGGATAAAGTGTTGGGGTGCCTCCCAACTAGCGCTTCTTTATTGTCATTAGCTTGACATTCCTTCATCTTCAGCTGAGCTTGTAGCTCACTCTCTGCTCCTCTAAGGAGCCTCCCAAGTAGTGCTTGAGTCTATGGCCATTGACAGTAAAAGTTCTCTGAGTCTTGTTTTTCATGAGCTCCACATGACCATAAGGAAACACCTTGAGTATGGTGAAAGGTCCTGACCATCGAGACTTAATTTTCCCAGGGAAGAACTTGAGTCTTGAGTTGTAGAGTAACACCTTCTGTCCTTCAGTGAACTCCCTTTTTGCTATCTTTTGGTCATGCCACCTTTTTGTGTTCTCTTTGTAGATTTTTACATTCTCATGTGCTTGATTTCTATACTCCTCTAGCTCATTGAGTTGCATTAATCTCTTTTCTCCAGCAGCTTACTCATCATAGTTTAACATTTTTAGAGCCCAAAATGCTCTATGCTCAAGTTCAACTGGTAAGTGACAAGCCTTGCCATATACCAGTTGGTATGGAGACATCCCAATGGGAGTCTTATAGGTTGTTCTGTAGGCCCATAGTGCATCATCCAGTTTCGTAGACCAATCTTTTCTTGAGCTTCCAACAGTTTTTTCAAGGATTCGTTTCAGTTCTCTGTTGGAGATTTCAGCTTGCCCGTTGGTCTGTGGGTGGTATGGAGTTGCCACTTTGTGCTTTACTCCATATCTGAGAAGGAGTGTCTCGAGTTGTTTGTTGCAGAAGTGTGTCCCTCCATCACTAATGAGAGCTCTGGGAACTCCAAATCTGCTGAAGATGTTCCTTCTCAATAAGCTTATCACAACCTTGTTGTCATTTGCTGCAGTGGCTATGGCTTCTACCCACCTTGAAACATAATCAACAGCCACCAATATGTAGCTATTTGAGTAGGAGGTTGGGAAGAGTCCCATGAAATCAATCCCCCAGACATCAAATAGCTCCAACTCTAGTATGAATTGCTGTGGCATCTCATTTCTCTTGGTTAGATTACCAGCTCTTTGGCATTCATTACACCTTGACACCATTTCCTTGGCATCCTTAAACATTGTTGGCCAGTAAAATCCGGATTGAAGTACTTTTGCTGCTGTTCTTTCTCTACTGAAGTGACCTCCATATGCGGATCCATGGCACTGCCATAACACTTCCTGCCCTTCTTCATGGGATATACACCTTCTTAGGATTCCATCAGCACACTTTTTGAACAGATAGGGGTCATTCCAGATGTAGTGTTTGGCATCCTTAATTAGCTTCCTCCTCATGTGTTTATTGATGTTGGTTGGTAGCTCCCCAATAGCCTTGAAGTTAGCTATGTCTGTAAACTAAGGGAAGCTTTCATTGACTGCTACTTGCTGCATTTTTTCTTCTTGTGGGATCCTTGAGAGGTGGTCAGCTACCTTGTTCTCTGCTCCACTCCTATCTTTAATCTCAATATCAAATTCTTGGAGTAGCAGAATTCACCTTATTAGTCTGGGCTTAGATTCTTGTTTGGTAAGCAAGTATTTGAGTGCTGCATGATCAGTGAACACAATTACTTTTGAGCCAATAAGATATGATTTAAACTTATCAAAAGCAAAAACTATGGCTAAAAGTTCTTTCTCCGTGGTGGTATAGTTCCTTTGATTCTCATTAAGAACCTTGCTAGCATAATAAATAACATGTACTAGCTTGTCTTTCCTCTGTCCTAGAATAGCACCAACAGCAAAATCAGATGCATCACATATTAGTTCAAAGGGAAGATCCCAGCTTGGTGGTGCTATAATAGGTGCAGAGGAGAGTTTCTTCTTAAGTTCATCAAAGGCTACCATGCACTCTCTATCAAAAACAAAGGGAGTATTTGAGATAAGTAGGTTGCTAAGGGGTTTTGCAATCTTTGAAAAATCTTTGATAAACCTCCTATAGAACCCAGCGTGTCCCAAAAAACTTCTGATTGCTTTGACATTGCAAGGTGGAGGTAATTTTTCAATTACTTCCACTTTTGCCTTGTCCACTTCTATGCCATCTTTTGAAATCTTGTGATCAAGAACCACCCCTTCAATTACCATAAAATGGCACTTCTCCCAGTTTAAAACTAGGTTGGTTTCTTGACACCTTTTCAGCACAAGAGCAAGATGATATAGGCAATCAGAATATGAGTTCCCAAATACAGAGAAGTCATCCATGAATACTTCTATGAACTTCTCAATCATGTCTGAAAAAATGGAGAGCATGCACTTTTGGAATATTGCAGGTGCATTGCACAATCCAAAGGGCATTTTCCTATAAGCAAAGACACCATATGGACAAGTAAATGAAGTTTTTTTCTGATTCTTGGAGTCTACAACAATTTGATTGTAGCCTGAATACCCATCTAGGAAGCAATAATACTCATGTCCTGCCAATCTTTCAAGCATCTGGTCCATGAAAGGTAAGGGAAGTGATCCTTCCGGGTGGCTTCATTAAGTTTTCGGTAGTCAATGCACATACGCCATCCGATCACTGTCCTTGTGGGTATCAATTCATTCTTCTCATTTGCCACAATAGTGATCCCTCCCTTCTTAGGAACTACTTGCACCGGGCTTACCCAAGGGCTGTCTGAGATGGGGTAGATCACCCCTGCTTGCCATAATTTTAGCACTTCTTTTTGAACCACTTCATTCATAGTTGGGTTCAGCCTCCTTTGTTGTTGTCTTGAAGGTTTGGCATCTTCTTTAAGTAAGATCTTATGCATACACATTGAAGGACTGATCCCTTTTAAATCTGTAAGTGTCCAGCCTATGGCATCCTTGTGTTGTCTCAGCACTTGGATAAGCTCCTCTTCTTGTTCCTTGCTCAGACTTGAATTTATGATCATTGGGTGAGTGTTGTTAGCACCTAGATATGCATATTTCAAGCTGGGTGGTAAGGTCTTCAACTCTAGTTTTGGTGACTCTGCATCTTTGTTGTCTGTAGTGGTTGGCATGAT
Source organism: Arachis hypogaea (assembly GCF_003086295.3). Classification (NCBI taxonomy): domain Eukaryota; kingdom Viridiplantae; phylum Streptophyta; class Magnoliopsida; order Fabales; family Fabaceae; genus Arachis; species Arachis hypogaea. The sequence continues at coordinate 107,630,051 of NC_092050.1, forward strand.
TGAGTTTCTCATGGTTGCTTGTGGTGGTTCTCCATCTGATGCTTATTCCAGCTCAATGGTTCCTCCACATTGTTCTTCTTCCAAGACTTCTTGAACTATCTGTTCCATGGTGTCTACCAGCATACATTCTCCTATGGATTTCTTGGGGTAACTCATTGATTTAAAGACATTGAAGACCATTTTCTCTTCATGCAACCTCAAGACTAGTTCCCCTTTTTGCACATCAATGATGGCTCCAGCAGTAGCTAGGAATAGTCTTCCTAGGATAATTGACATGTTGGCCTCTTCTTCCATGTCCAGCATGACGAAATCAGTAGGGAGAATGAATTCTCCTACTTTCACTAGCAAGTCCTCCACCACCCCATGTGGAAACTTAAATGTTCTGTCAGCCAATTGGAGTGCCATTCTTGTTGGCTTGGCTTCCTCAATCTTCATCCTTCTCATCATGGTTAGGGACATAATATTTATGCTAGCTCCCAAATCACACAAAGCTTTCTCAATGGTGATGTCCCCTATGATGCAGGGGATTTGAAAACTCCCTGGGTCTTTCAGCTTTTGAGGCAGCTTCTTCTGTATGATGGCGCTGCATTCTTCAGTCAATATTATGGTTTCTTTTGCCTCCCAGTTCCTCTTTTTGGTTATAAGCTCCTTCAAAAATTTGGCATCAAGTGGCATTTGTTCTAATGCCTCAGCAAATGGTATGTTGATTTGGAGCCTCTTGATGATCTCTAGGAACTTAGAAAACTGACCATCCTTCTCATCTTTTCTCAATCTTTGTGGGTATGGTGCTTTTGGCACATAAGGCTTCAAGACTGGTTTTGGTGGAGGTGGAGCAGGGATCTCCCCTTTATCCTTGTTCTCATGCTTTGCTGCAACTTCTTCATGATCGTCTTTGCTTGGGATTCCTTCCTCCACAACCTTCCCACTTCTTAGAGTAATGGCTTTGCATTCCCCTCTTGGGTTAGCCATGGTATCATTGGGAAATGTGTGTGTAGGAAGTGGGATTTGCTTGGATAAAATCCCCACTTGTGCTTCTAACTTTGAGATTGCTGCACCTTGATTTTTCAGATTTGACCTGTATTCTTCTTGATTAGCGTCTATCCTTCTGTCAGTTTGTGCTTGTCTGTCCATGAGGGTAGAGACTGCCCCTGTAATCTGTGAGGACAGTTGTGCTATTGTAGCCTCTATCCTCTCAAAGTTTCTCTTGATTTTACATGGTTGCATAGTTAAGGATGGTGCATCTTGATTGAGGTTGTTGTGTATGGGTTGGTTACTATGGTATGATGTATTTTATGAGTTATGATAGGGTCTATGGTTCCCTGTTTGATGGTTGGGGTTGGGGTTGGAATGCTGATTTGATGAATAAGGCTTGTTGTGGTCCTGGTTGTGGTTTTGTTGATTTTCCCACCCAAAGTTTGGGTGGTTCCTCCAACCTGGGTTGTAAGTCTTAGAGTGTGGGTTATATGGTGGTCTGGATGAATTGTTCACATAATTAGCTTGTTCCCAGTCACCTTCAGATTCTTGTGCATTGAGGAGTTTGGTCTTGAATGACTGAGGCTTGATTGGCCTCCATCCTCTTGGTTAGAGCTGCTATTTGAGCTACAATTGCCTTGTTCTGAGCTAACAAAATATCTACAGAGTTGAGTTTTAGCACTCCGTTCTTTTGAGTCCTTTCTGAAGCATAGAAATACTCATTTTCAGCTACAGTCTCAATGACATCTATGGCCTCTTCAATGGTTTTCTTTTTGTTGAGTGAGCCTCCTGAAGAATGATCCACTGCCTTCTTTGCTTCATAGGATAGTCCCTCATAAAAGATGTGTAGTTGTACCCATTCATTGAACATTTCTGGTGGGCATCTTCTTGGTAGATCTTTGAATCTCTCCCAAGCCTCATAGAGTGTTTCTCCATCTTGTTGTCTGAAAGTTTGCACCTCAGCTCTCAGCCTATTGATTCTTTGTGGAGGGTAAAATCTTACAAGGAATCTGTTCACGACCTCCTCCCATGTAGTTAGGCTATCCTTGGGGAATGATTCCAACCACTTTGCTGCCTTATCTCTGAGTAAGAAAGGGAACAAGAGTAGTTTGTAGATGTCAGGGTGTACCCCGTTGGACTTTACAGTATCACATATCCTCAAGAATGTGCTGAGATGTTGATTAGGGTCTTCTTAGGCACTTCCTCCATATGAGAAATTATTCTGAATAAGTGTGATGAGCTGAGGCTTCAGCTCAAAATTATTGGCATGAATTGTTGGCTTCAGGATGCTGCTGCCACAATTTCCTGGGTTTGGGTTGATGTAGGAGCCTAAGACTCTCCTTTCTTGCCCATCATGATTTACTGGGCCTTCTCTGATATGGTTGTGAGCTTCTTCTTCATGGTGGTTCTCCATATTCTCTTCCATGTCTGTTTCAAAATACTCTTCCTCTTCCTCAGCACCAATGACTCCCTTTCCTCTTGCTTCCCTCCTTAATCTAAGGAAGGTCCTCTCAGGTTCAGAATCAAAGGAAGTTGAAGCCCCGTTTCTCCTACCTGTCATACAACCAACAAAGCAAAAAGCAAGAAAAAAAATGAATGAAGAAATTACTCTTATTAGAGTGGTTGTTAGTGTGAGTGGTACAATTAATCAAACAGTTAGAAGAGTGGAAATACGGATGACGAATAAAAGTAATTAAAGAAGAAAGAAATAGAACTCAAAATAAAAATTAAAATAATAAAAAAATAAAAGGTGCTAAATAAAAGAAACTAAAATAACAAGGAATTTAAATTGCTTAATCTAGCTCTCCAATCAATTTAATCACCGTCAAATTTAAGACAATCCCTGGCAACGGCGCCATAAAACTTGATGAATCCAATTCACACCCCCATTCAAAATTGGTGAATTAGTTCTTTTGGCAAGCGCACCAAAATTATCATCAAGTAATAACCCACAGTAGAGTGGGATCGTATCCACAGAGATTGGCAAATTTGAGCAGTTTTAATTAATTAATGAATTAGTCAAGCAGATCAATAGGATTGTGAAGTGCAGAATTGTAAATGACATAAATGTAAATGACTAGAATATAAAGAAAAGCAATAAAGTACAGAAATATAAATGGCAGAATGTAAAGTGCAGAATCATAAATGACTTGAATGTAAATGGGAATGGAAAATTGCTGAATGTAAAATTAAGCTGTAAAGAAATGGATAGATAAGAATGGGGAAATTCATTGAGATTGGGAGATGTTGTCTCTTTGGATCAAATCTAGCTTATATCCTCTTCAATCATGCAACTCATTGACCTCTTGGCAATCATGATTGATTGAGCCCCAATCCCTTGGTGACTTAATCTCTCAAATCTTGATCAATAGCCAATTCCTTGGTCTAATTGCTCATGAAGAGAGATAGGCTTGGTCCCTGATTATACCACACACCATTATAGGTCCAAGTAGAGGGATGATTATATGTCACATATCCAAACACCAAAACCCAGATTCTACTCAAGTGTGAGAAGGGATTTCAAGCATGGTTTCATGTTTCCTTTCCCAAGGTTCCCATGAAACCCAATTGCATTCAATCTCTTTCACAAGATAATTGAATGCTAAGCATTAAGAATGAAATTCCCTCTAGCAAATCAAAGAGAAGATGAAGAGAAGAAGAATTTCACTATTATCAATCCATCAAGTACAACAGAGCTCCCTCTCTCAATGAGAGGGAAGTTAGCTACTCATAGCTCAAAAGGTACTCAAAAGTGAAGTGTAAAAGTGGATCTAACACTGACTGCTTAACCCCCTCTTCAGTACTCCTTGGGGGTATTTAAACTACTCCTAGTAAAATAAAAGAATTACAAAAGTGAAAAAGGAAAATTACATTTTGGAGGGAAAAGAAAATACTCAATTAGCGTGACTTCCCAGCTGGCGTGTGGCTGGCGCTTTACTGGCGTGTCATGTGCCCTTCATTTTTAGCTTGGCGTGCCACGCCCAATCCTTCAAGTGGCACGCTCATCTCTCTATCAACCTTGGCGTGCCACGCCTTCGAACTTAAGTGGCACGCCATAGTGGAATTCTTGTGTTGGCATGCCACGCCTTCGAACTCAAGTGGCACGCCCCTTGCCTTTTTCCACCTTTCTTTGCCTCTGGAAACTTGAACTGGCGTGCCACGCCCACGGTCTGGCATGCCACGCCCCTTTTGTGAGTGAATGGTTCCTCTTTTTGGTGTGCCACGCCCCAATGCTTCTTTGCTCTCTGAATGACACTAGCATGCCACGCCTAGGGTTCTGGTAGCACGCCCAAGTGAAGAAAAGTGAGTAGCGTGCCATGCCTTCGATATCAAGTGGCATGCCCCATGTAATTGGCCTCCTTCATCCTCTCTGGAAACTTATACCAGCGTGCCATGCCTAAAGGCTGGCGTGGCACGCCCATGATCTTATCTTGGTTCCAGTAGTTGGCGTGCCACGCCTCAACCTTCAAGTGGCACGCCATAGTGAAATGCTAAGGTTGGCGTGCCAGGCCTTCGATGCCAAGTGACAAGCCCAGTCCTTGCTTTTGGTCCTTTGTGCATTGGCGTGCCACGCCTGGTTGCTCAAGTGGCATGCCCAAGTGAGATTGAGGAGTTGGCGTGCCACGCCTTCGTCTTCAAGTGGCACGCCCAGTCTTCAATTGCCTTCAGTGTAACAGCCCAGACCACCCGCTAGCACGATATTGTCCGCTTTGGCACACAAGGCCTCACGGTTTTGCCTTTGACGATAGGGATGATAGCCTAAGCCCCCCACACTCACCCGTCAAAATGCGTCATGCTAGGGAGAGGTATCCACACCCTTATAAGGCATGCTTCGTTCCCCTCCCCAACCGATGTGGGCCTTACAATCCACCCCCTAAGGTAGCCCAGCGCCCTCGCTGGCACATCGATCCGGGTTCTGGCTCTGATACCATCTGTAACAGCCCAGACCACCCGCTAGCACGATATTGTCCGCTTTGGCACACAAGGCCTCACGGTTTTGCCTTTGACGATAGGGATGATAGCCTAAGCCCCCCACACTCACCCGTCAAAACGCGTCATGCTAGGGAGAGGTATCCACACCCTTATAAGGCATGCTTCGTTCCCCTCCCCAACCGATGTGGGCCTTACATTCAGCCCCTTCTCTGGATTGTTGTACCAGCGTACCACGCCATGCTGTTCAAGTGGCACGCCCATGAATTGATGAGCTCTTCAAGTTTGGCGTGCCACGCCTTCGACACCAAGTGGCACGCCATAGTGGAGGTTCTTCTTGGAATGGTGAGTTGGCGTGCCACGCCCCTTTGCTCAAGTGGCACGCCCATAGTAAATGGTGGGTATAGCGTGCCACGCCCCTTTTGTGAGTGAGTAGTTCCTCTGTTTGGCGTGCCACGCCACAAACTCAAGTGGCACGCCCCAATGCTTCTTTGCTCTCTGAATGACACTGGCGTGCCACGCCTGGGGTTCAAGTGGCACGCCCAATTGAAGAAAAGTGAGTGGTGTGCCACGCCTTTGATATCAAGTGGCACGCCCCATGTAATTGGCCTCCTTCATCCTCTCTGAAAACTTATACCAGCGTGCTACGCCTAAAGGCTGGCGTGCCACGCCCATGATCTTGTCTTGGTTCCAGTAGTTGGCGTGCCACGCCTCAGCCTTCAAGTGGCACGCCATAGTGAAATGCTAAGGTTGGCGTGCCACGCCTTCGATACCAAGTGGCACGCCCAGTCCTTGCTTTTAGTCCTTTGTGCATTGGCGTGCCTCGCCTGGTTGCTCAAGTGGCGCACCCAAGTGAGATTGAGGAGTTGGCATGCCACGCCTTCGTCTTCAAGTGGCACGCCCAGTCTTCAATTGCCTTTAGCCCCGTCTCTGGATTGTTGTGCCAGCGTGCCACGCCATGCTATTCAAGTGGCACGCCCATGGATTGGTGAACTCTTCAAGCTTGGCGTGCCACGCCTTCGACACCAAGTGGCACGCCATAGTGGAGTTTCTTCTTGGAATGGTGAGTTGGCGTGCCACGCCCCTTTGCTCAAGTGGCACGCCCATAGTAGATGGTGGGTCAGGCGTGCCACGCCCAATCTAGCATGCCACGCCACTTTTGTGTCCTCCATTGTAGCTCTTTGGAAAAATGTATTAGCGTGCCACGCCCTCATGCATGCTTGGACTTCTTCTCTGGACTTTAGTACTGGCGTGCCACGCCTAGCTTCTTATTTGTCTTCTAACCATTTTTGATGCCTTTTTCACCTGAAATTCAGCACAACTCATCTCAAAGTAGTGTACCATAATATTCATCAAATAATGCATGAATTGTACTAATCAAATGAGATTTATGCTCTTTTATGGTCTTCTTTATGCAAGAAAGAAGGGTAGATGATGCAAGTCATCAAATGCTTATTGAGTCCATTTTTTTCTGCATTATTGCGGTTTTGGTGCTTTGGTTTAGGTCATTATTCTTTGTTCATTGTTCAAAGAAAGAATGTTGTCTGTTACTGACTGGTTTGGTTTAAATTGCTTTTGATGTTTTATTGCTGAAAGATTGGCTTATTTATTTGAACTCATATATGGTTTTTATGTTTTTAATTGTCAATGAATTCATAGGAAATTTGAGTTGATTGGTTGAATTGGGAAAATAGGCCAATTTACTGCCGAAATGCTGCTGGATTTTTCATAACCTTGTTTCATTAAATGACATTGTTTTATTTGGTCCAACAAGATTCTATTTGATGGATTTCTATGTCAATAGAATCTTGTTTGCTAAATTGTTTTGGAAATCTCCTCAAGAACTTCTTTGCAAGTTTTGGTCATGCTTCTAACTTTCTTTGCTTATTTGTGATGCTAATTCACTTCTATGCATTGAATTGTTCAAAAGAATTTTCAAATTGACCATAAACTTGAAATTATTTTAAAAGAAAAGCCTCTTTTGCATGCTCTCACAAGGTTGTAGATTTCTTTTTACCTATGTGGCGGATTTGCTTCATTTTCTCCATGCCTAAACTACCTTAAGTCACATAGTGCACAAACTTTTCAAATCCTATCTCAACCTTATGAATTTCATGCTTCCTTATGATTTGGTGTTTGAATTTCATTTATGTGCATTGTTCATTAAAGTTTTAACTTGCCAACACCAAATTGCTTCAACTTATGCCAATTTACTTGTGATTGATATTTACTTGATTATGTGCTCTACACATACATGTGCATCACTTGTTTTGGCATCTTGAATTTTTTTGAAAAGTGAATAGAAACTTGCTTGTTTTGAAATTTTTGAAACTTTTGGGAATTAAGGAACTTGTGACTATGCACCTAACTTTTGATTTTTCTTCTATTTCTTTTACTAACTTTTCCCTTCTTGTTCCGAGGCTTACCTGAAAGTGAAGGTCGATCTCGGATGAGATCTACTGTGGTGGCCGGAGCTGTCGTGTCCGACTTGTTGACTTTGATGGTGCTGCTGATCCTTGATCACCGGAGGGTGGTGATACCTGAAAGAGACTTCGATGCTTAAGTTAGCATAGGCTTTAAGCAGGTTTTTATGTACAATCAGAGTATGAGTTATACCTGGGTGCTCCAGTATATTTATAGTAGTGCAGAGTGACCTCCTTTGGAGATAAGTTAGTTATCTTATCTTTATCTTTTTGGAGGTGGGTCCCCTTATCTTTGGCCAGCCGCCTTCAAGCGGGCTGTGATCTTCTTCTTTGGGCCTAGTTGGGCCTTTATAGCAATTTGGCCGAGCTCTTTTGGGAAGAGGTCGATTGCGACCAACCTTTATAAGAGGTCGGTCATCTCTGTCTTCATTCAGGTCGGCTCGCCTAGCTCGACCCATGGTATGAACAGTGCCACTGCTCGAGTTCGATCTTTCCCTTGAGGTCGTGTCTTTAGACTTCGACCCCTTTAAGGAAGTCGTGCTCGAGCATTTAGCTTTTAGTTGGCCTCTTGTGTAACTTCTGGCAGGCTTGCTTCTTCTTGAATGCGAAGCGTTTCTCTCTTTCTATTTTGATTGTAGCGCGCGTTGCGCTTCCTTGGGAACGTGCAAGGGTTTTAAAAACTCATTAAATTTTCCTTTGCCATTTCTTCTTTTCCCTCTTTTGTTTTTCATTTTGAAATAAAAAAATCACTTTTCAGTTTCTTCCTCCCTTTCTCTTCGTTCTTTCCTTGTTTTTTTCATGGCGCTTTGTGCTTCTGACTTCTTCTTGTAATCACACCCCCAAGCCTTCTATCTTGAGAACGTTTTGTTGGCACAGATTCGATCGTTCCTTCTGTCTGAGCCTTCCCTCGCGCTTGTTTTCCTCTTCCTCTACAGGTTGGTATTTCTCCTTCCTTTTTACGTTTCGATAGTCATCTTATATGTCTTTACTGTTACATGTTTGCAAAGTTTTGATTTTTACGGCATATATGTCTTTGAGAAGCTTGATCCTTTCGCAGAAAGATTGTGCCTTTGTTTTCGATCAATGCTGCGATTCCCTCTTCTTTCTACTATTTGAGAAAAATGCGTTCTTTTTGCTACTCTTGCTTTCCGTAGGGTTTTTGCTTTGCCGCCGTTCCTGTCTCTTTTTATACATAGTTTTTGTTTGAACTATTTGATAGAAAAGGCTGTAGCTTCGATGATGAACTGTTGGTGGAAAAAGGTTGTAGCTTTTTGATGTTTTAGGCGTGGTCTATGATGATGATGGTTTTTACTGTTTGGATGAAGAGATGCTGGTACTTAGGTTGCATTTTTGAGTGGTTTTTGGACTTTGCGTTGTCCTCTTTTTCTGAGTTCTTAATCCCATTGTTGCCTCCAAAGGGTGCCCCTGGATTTTAGTGTAAGTCCTAGGGTTTCCCTTTTTGCTGCCACATCTGACACTCGTTTTCTTGCTTTTGTTATTGTCCGAGTTGTTTTCTAATTGTCCAAGTTGCTTGGTAGTAACCCCTCTTGTTTTCTTACTATAGGGATAGTTGGCCTATGTCTTCACGAAAGAATATCGTCGAGTTGTCTTCGATAGTTCCTGCTGGTATGGCCGATTGACTAGATTCGATAGTTCTCATGTGTGTGACTGTAGCTAACCCCGAATATCGTTCAAAACTTAGGAGATTCCATAGGATTTGTAGCGATAGGGATGAGGAGAAGAAGTATGAGTTAGTGTCCCCTGACCCTGAGGAGAGGGTTTGTTTTCCTTCTTTGACTCAAGGGGAACGGCCTTTTTTCTATGCTTATGACTACTTTTTTAGTCAGTTGAATATCACCATCCCTTTCACTGCTTTCGAGACCGAGCTGTTGTGGTCTTGCAATGTAGCCCCTTCTCAGCTCCATCTGAACTCATGGGGTTTCATAAAGATCTTCCAACTGCTGTGTCAGGAATTGGGTATCCTTCCCACCGTAAATCTCTTTCTGTATCTCTTTATGTTGACAAAGCCTGGGGTAGCTAAGAAGAAAGCTTCTTGGGTTTCTTTCTGAGCTACTCAAGGAAAGAAAGTTTTTTCTATGTATGATGAGTCCTTTAGGGACTTTAAGAATTACTATTTCAAGATTTGAGCTGTTGAGGGTGTTCACCCTTTTTTTCCTGGATGAAAACAATGAGCCTGTCTTCCCTTTATGTTGGCAAGAAAATGTAGTAGTGATTAAGTACTCTTGGGAGAGTTTGGATGAGGTCAGACAGGCCTTTGTGAATGTATTAGAGGAGAACTGGGGCGAGCCCCCTCATCTTGACACAAAGAAGTTTTTAGGAGATCCTTCCCTTCTTCGTGCTGAATTGGGTAGTGACCGACTTCTTTTCTTATAGTTTTACTTTGTGGTTGAATTTTGCCTCTTTCTGTTTGTGACTTCTTTTCTTGGTTTCTGTTTTGCAGAGATGGTGAAATCTATGAACTCCATGAAATACTTTCGTAGGGCTAAGAAAGCAACAGCTGCTCAAAACATCTCAGCGAAGGCTTCTGGAGAATGATCTACTCAAGTTCCTCCGAAGAAGCCAACCTTAGACACCTCTGGGCTGAGGAAGATTATTCCGACTCCCCAGGTTCGTGTAGTTCCTTCTGACCCTCTCCAGCCGACTTTTGGTGCTGTCTCCTCTACTACTACTGGTCCTCCTCCAAAAAAGCAAAAAATTGTTAGTCCCTATGACTTGAATGCCCCTGATTTTGATGCTGTAGGGTTTGTTGACAATCAGATTGCTCCTTATGGCTATCTTCCAATGGGCGATGTATCCATCCTTCATCATTTGGATTTCATCACCAGTAATAGTGTCCGGATGGCTCATATGGGTGCAGCTTTGTTTCGTACGGTCCAGAGTTTTCCGGTCCATGCAACTAAAGCTTTCATGGAGGATGCCAAGTCAGAATTTAATAGAATTAAGGGCTTGAAGGACGAACTGGATACTAGGGTGATTAAGCTAGAGCTGGATTTGTTGAAGGAGAAGTCGCGGGCTACTGCTGCTGAGGCTACTGCAAATCTGGCTGAAGAGACGGCGAAAAACTATAAGGAGAGCTACACCCGCACTTATGCCGAGCTATTAGAGTTTAGGGAGAGGCTTGATTCTGCCCAAACAGATTATGCCGATCTCCAGGGTCATCTGGTAGATACTGTGACGAGTGCTTATGAAAATTTAAAGGTACAGGTCTGAGTTCTTGCCCCTGAGCTCGACCTGACTCTCTTCAGCTTGGATAATGTGGTGGAGGACGGCAAGATTGTACCTGCTCTGGATGACGAAGATGACGGACCTCCCCCTGCGCCGCCAGCCAAAGCTTCTGCCGCCACGACTTCTTCAACTCCTTCGGCTGAGGTTGACCATCCCGAATCTGATCCTGATGTTCAAATTCTCAATCGGGAGGATAGGACTGTGGCTGCCGTTCTTTTGAAGATCATTCCTCCTCCTTCAGCCACGGATGCTGCTACTGGGGAGGCTTTAAACCCTTTGTGATCTTCTTTGTTTATTTGTATAGGCCGACTTGTGGGTTTTTAAACTCTGTTTTTTGTAACTTTTGATATGGTAGACTTCTCTTGACTTTAGTTGCTTATATGCAACTTTATTTTGGAAAAAACAAAACACTTTTAATCTCTGAAGCTGCTACTTAGGCGGCCTTTGGAGTCTTTTAATGTTTTATTTTGATGGATATAATTCTCCGATATGTTGCCCATGCCTTTTGCTACTTTTGTGGATCTTTATAGAGTGTTGGTACCTTTCTCTCCGACCTCTTTTTGATAATTTGTTTTGTCTATCTTCTATTTGGGTGAGGTGATCCTTGGGGCCATCTTGTCCGACAACTTTTTAGTGTCCTCATAGAACCTTTTTAGTTAGCCTGAACAATTTTGATAGCCTTGTCGTGGAGTCATGGCTTTTTGGGCAAAGCTGTGTCCCTTTTAGCACACGCTTTTCATTGGTCCGACTTCTCTTGCCGATCCTTCTTAAGCTTTCGTTGGTCCGACTTCTCTTGTCGGTCCTTCTTTAGCTTTAGTTTGGTCCGACTTCTCTTGTCGGTCCAATCTTAAGTTTTCGTTGATCCGACCTCTTTTGTTAGTCCTTCTTAAGTTTTCGTTGGTCCGACTTCTCTTGTCGGTCCAAGCTAAGTTTTCATTGCTCCGACTTCTCTTGTCGGTCCAAGCTAAGTTATTTTTAGCAGTCCATTTTTAGTCAGACCTCGTCAGGCCGCTTTTTATGGATTACTTTTTATAACTTCTTGCATTAATCTATTTTTATCGCTTTAACCTTGCCAACCTCTTTATAATCGGACGATGAATTTGGTTTTCACCTTGCCGACCTTGTTGTAATCGGGTGATGAATTTTTGCGATCAGATTAATGCGTCTTGGTAGGAAAACTTTTTAGGGAATCTAAAAAACTTTATTCAAGTAGAAAATAGGCATATAGACAAGAATATATACATATGAGTGCTTACCCTTCTAAATCGGGAAATTTTGTAGAACTAGGTCTGGCGCCTCATTAAAAAACCTTTTTAGGAAAAAGAGTGTACGTTGGCCTAAGATCTTTACTACTTTCTAACTATAGTACCTTCTTAGGTTACAGGCATGCCATGACCTTGTTAGCTCTCGTCCCTCTAGGTCGGACACCTTGTAGTAGCCTTTTCCCAGTACTTCTTCAACTCGGTAAGGTCCTTTCCAGTTAGCTGGTAGCTTCCCTTCTCCTGATCGACCTGCTCCGATGTCATTCCGGATTAGGATGAGATCATTGTTGGCGAAGTTTCGCTGAACTACCCTCTGATTATACCTTGAAGTCATTCGACGTTTTAACGCTTCCTCTCTAATTCGAGCTCTTTCTCGAACTTCTGGAAGTAGGTCAAGCTCTTCCCTTTGATTTTGGGAGTTGGCCTCTTTATTGTAGAGGATCGTTCTGGGGGATCCTTCCTCTATTTCCACTAGGATCATTGCCTCCATTCTGTAAGCAAGTCGGAAGGGTGATTCTCCTGTGGTGGAGTGCGGAGTTGTCCGATATGCCCATAGGACTTGTGGAAGCTCTTCGGTCCAAGCTCCCTTTGCGTCCTATAGTCTCCATTTTAACCCAGCTAGTATGACTTTGCTAGCAGCTTCTTCCTATCTGTTGGCTTATGGGTGTTCTACAGATGTGAATTGGTGCTTTATTTTCAAGTCAGCTACCAATTTCCTGAAACATGTATCAGTGAATTGAGTGCCATTATCTGTGGTGATGGAGTAAGGGACCCCAAACCTTGTAATACTGTTCCTGTATAGAAATTTCCGACTTCTTTGAGCGGTGGCATTAGCTAGGGGCTCTGCCTCAATCCATTTTGTGAAATAGTCTACCCCTACAATGAGGAACTTGACTTGTCCCGACCCCTGGGGAAAGGGTCCGAAGAGGTCGAGCCCCCACTGTGTAAACGGCCAAGGTGACGTTACACTGATGAGCTCTTCTGGTGGAGCGATGTGGAAGTTAGCATGCTTCTGACATGGTGGGCATGTCTTGACGAACTCTGTCGCTTCTTTTTGTAAGGTCGGCCAGAAGAATCTAGCTCGGAGTACCTTTTTGGAGAGAGCTCGTGCCTCGAGATGGTTGCCACACATACCACTATATATTTCTTCTAGAACTTCCTTTGTGTTGGAGGTCGACACACACTTTAGGAGGGGTGTTGAAATCCCTCTCCTATATAAGATGTTGCCTACTATGGTGTAGTGTTGTGCTTCTCGTACTAGTCTTTTTGCCTCCTTTTTGTCTGTGGAGAGTGTCTCCGTCTTGAGGTAGTTGATTATGGGGGTCATCCACCCTTGATCCTGACCTGATATAATCAGGACATTTTCTTCCTCTGAGATTGATGGGCTTTGTAGTGTTTCTTGGATGAGGCATCTATTATTGCCCCCTGGTTTGATGCTGGCTAGTTTTGAGAGTGCATCAGCTCGAGCATTCTGTTTCCGAGGTATATGTTGGACCTCATATTCTCCGAGTTGTTCGAGCTGTTCTCTACTCTTGTCCAGATACTTTTTCATGGTGGGATCCTTAGCTTGGTAGCTCCCTTCTATTTGTCAGATAACTACTTGTGAATCACTGAAGATGGTGAGCTTTTGAACCCCTACCTCCTTAGCCAGCCTCAAACCAGCCAGTAATGCCTCGTATTCAGCTTGATTATTTGAAGCAGGGAATTCGAACTTTAGTGAGAGTTCGATTTGGGTTCTGGTGCGCAGAAATTGTTACGGTTCATTCTTTGGTAACGGCGCTTAAAACTTAATACGCATGTTCATAATCTTAGTTCTTTGTCACAACTTCGCACAACTAACCAGCAAGTGCACTGGGTCGTCCAAGTAATAAACCTTACGTGAGTAAGGGTCGATCCCACGGAGATTGTCAGCTTGAAGCAAGCTATGGTCATCTTGCAAATCTCTGTCAGGCAGATTCAATTGATTATGGAGATTTAATAATTAAAAGATAAATAAAACGTAAATTAAAGATAGAGATATTTATGTAACTCATTGGTGAGAGTTTCAGATAAGCATATGAAGATGCTTGTTCCTCCTGAACCTCTGCTTTCTTATTGTCTTCATCCAATCATTCATACTCCTTTCTATGGCAAGCTGTATGTTAGGCGTCACCGTTGTCAATGGCTACATCCTGTCCTCTCAGTGAAAATGGTCCAATGCACTGTCACTGTATGGCTAATCATCTGTTGGTTCTCGATCATACTGGAATAGGATCCATTGATCCTTTTACGTCTGTCACTACGCCCAGCATTCGCGAGTTTGAAGCTCGTCGCAGCCATCCCTTCCCAGATCCTACTCAGAATACCACAGACAAGGTTTAGACTTTCTGGATCTCAAGAATGGCCGTCCATGGATTCTAACTTATACCACAAAGACTCTGATTAAGGAATCCCAGAGATATTCATTCAATCTAAGGTAGAACGGAAGTGGTTGTCAGGCACGCGTTCATAGGTTGGGAATGATGATGACTGTCACGATCATCACATTCATATTGAAGTGCGAATGAATATCTTAGAATCGGAATAAGCTTGAATTGAATAGAAAAATGATAGTACTTTGTATTAATTCATGAGGAACAGCAGAGCTCCACACCTTAATCTATGGTGTGTAGAAACTCTACCGTTGAAAATACATAAGAGCAAGGTCCAGGCATGGCCGAGTGGCCAGCCCCCATAAAGGTCTAAGATAGCATATAACTGATCAAAGATGTCTAATACAATAGTAAAAGGTCCTATTTATATCAGACTAGTTACTAGGGTTTACAGAAATGAGTAAATGATGCAGAAATCCACTTTTGGGGCCCACTTAGTGTGTGCTTGGGCTGAGCATTGAGCTTTACACGTGTAGAGGCTTCTCTTAGAGTTGAATGCCAGTTTGTAACCTGTTTCTGGCGTTTAACTCCACTTTGCAACCTGTTTCTGGCGTTTAACTCCAGAATGCAACATGGAACTGGCGTTGAACGCCAGTTTGTGTCGTCTAAACTCGGACAAAATATGAACTATTATATATTACTGGAAAGCCCTGGATGTCTACTTTCTAACGCAATTAAGAGCACGCCATTTGGAGCTCTGTAGCTCCAGAAAATCTACTTTGAGTGCAGAGAAGTCAGAATCCAGCAGCATCTGCAGTCCTTCTTCAACCTCTGAATCTGATTTTTGCTCAAGTCCCTCAATTTCAGCCTGAAAATACCTGAAATCACAGAAAAACACACAAACTCATAGTAAAGTCCAAAAATATGAATTTTTTATTAAAAACTAATAAAAATATACTAACAACTAACTAAATCATACTAAAAACTATGTAAAAATAATGCCAAAAAGCGTATAAATTATCCGCTCATCACAACACCAAACTTAAATTTTTGCTTGTTCCCAAGCAACTGAAAATCAAATAGGATAAAAAGAAGAGAATATACTATAAATTCCAAAATATCAATGAAACTTAGCTCCAATCAGATGAGTGGGACTAGTAGCTTTTTGCCTCTTGAATAGTTTTGGCATCTCACTTTATCCATTGAAGTTCAGAATGATTGGCATCTATAGGAACTTAGAATTCAGATAGTGTTATTGATTCTCCTAGTTCAGTATGTTGATTCTTGAACACAGCTACTTTATGAGTCTTGGCCGTGGCCCTAAGCACTTTGTTTTCCAGTATTACCACTGGATACATAAATGCCACAGATACATAACTGGGTGAACCTTTTCAGATTGTGACTCAACTTTGCTAAAGTCTCTAATTAGAGGTGTCCAGGGTTCTTAAGCACACTCTTCTTTTGCTTTGGACCTCGACTTTAACCGCTCAGTCTCAAGTTTTCACTTGACACCTTCACGCCACAAGCACATGGTTAGGGACAGCTTGGTTTAGCCGCTTAGGCCAGGATTTTATTCCTTTAGGCCCTCCTATCCATTGATGCTCAAAGCCTTGGATCCTTTTTATTACCCTTGCCTTTTGATTTTAAGGGCTATTGGCTTTTTGCTCTTGCCTTTTGGTTTAAAGAGCTTTTGGCTTTTTCTGCTTGCTTTTTCTTTCTCTTTCTCTTTTTTTTCGCCATTTTTTTCTTTTTTTTTCACAAGCCTTTGTATTCACTGCTTTTTCTTGCTTCAAGAATCAATTTTATGATTTTTCAAATCATCAAATAATATTTCTCCTTTTTCCTTATTCTTTCAAGAGCCAAAATATTTAACATTCATGAACAACAAATTCAAAAGACATATGCACTGTTCAAGCATTCATTCAGAAAACAAAAAATATTGTCACCACATCAAAATAACTAAACTAGTTTCAAGGATGAATTCGAAACCATGTACTTCTTGTTCTTTTGTAATTAAAGCATTTTTCATTTAAGAAAGGTGATGGATTCATAGGACATTCATAGCTTTAAGATATAGACACTTAAACACTAGTAATTATGTAATAAGACACAAACATAAATAAGCATAAAGCATAATAAACGAAAAATAGTGAAATAAATAGACAAGAAGATTAAGGAATGCGTCCACCTTAGTGAGGGTGGCGTCTTCCTCTTCTTGAAGAACCAATGGTGGTTTTGAGCTCCTCTATGTATCTTCCTTGCCTTTGTTGCTCCTCCCTCATAGCTCTTTGATCTTCTCTAATCTCATGAAGGATGATGGAGTGCTCTTGATGCTCCACCCACAGTTGTCCCATGTTGGAACTTAATTCTCCTAGGGAGGCGTTGATTTGCTCCCAATAGTTTTGTGGAGGAAGGTGCATCCCCTGAGGCATCTCAGGGATTTCATGGTGAGGAATTTCCTCATGCTCTTGTTGAGATCCATGCTCTCTTGTTTGCTCCATCCTTTTCTTAGTGATGGGCTTGTCCTCTTCAATGAGGATGTCTCCCTCTATGTCAATTCCAGCCGAATTGCAGAGGTGGCAAATGAGGTGAGGAAAGGCTAACCTTGCCAAAGTAGAGGACTTGTCAGCCACCTTGTAGAGTTCTTGAGGTATGATCTCATGAACTTCCACTTCCTCTCCAATCATGATACTATGGATCATGATGGCCCGGTCTATAGTAACTTCAGACCGGTTACTAGTAGGAATGATTGAGCGTTGAATGAACTCTAGCCATCCCCTAGCCACTGGTTTGAGGTCATGCCTTCTTAATTGAATCGGCTTGCCTCTTGAGTCAATTTTCCATTGAGCTCCTTCCTCACATATGTCTATGAGGACTTGGTCCAACCTTTGATCAAAGTTGACCCTTCTTGTGTAGGGACGTGCGTTCTCTTCCATCATTGGCAAGTTGAACGCCAGCCTTACATTTTCCGGACTGAAGTCTAAGTATTTCCCCCGAACCATGGTGAGCCAATGCTTTGGATTCGGGTTCACACTTTGATCATGGTTCCTAGTGATCCATGCGTTTGCATAGAACTCTTGGACCATTAAGATCCCGACTTGTTGAATGGGGTTGGTAAGAACTTCCCAACCTCTTCTTCGGATCTCATGTCGGATCTCCGGATACTCATTCTTTTTGAGCTTGAAAGTAACCTCAGGGATCACTTTCTTCTTAGCCACAACTTCATAGAAGTGGTCTTGATGGACCTTTGAGATGAATCTCTCCATCTCCCATGACTCAGAGGTGGAAGCAATTGCCTTCCCTTTCCTCTTTCTAGAGGTTTCTCTGGCCTTAGGTGCCATAAATGGTTATGGAAAAACAAAAAGCTATGCTTTTACCAGACCAAACTTAAAATGTTTGCTCGTTCCCGAGAAAAAGAAGAAAGAAAGAAGGAGAAGAAGAAAAAGAATGGAAGAGATGGAGGGAGAAGGTGTATTCAGCCAAGGGTAAGAAGAGAGGGTTGTGTTGTGTGAAAATGAAGAAAGAAAGAGGGGTTTATATAGGGGTGGGATGGGATTTAAGGTTCGGCCATTAAGGTTGGGGTTGGGAGGGAAAAGAGTTTGAATTTTGGAGGTAGGTGGGGTTTATGGGGAAGAGAGGATGGATGTGAATGGTGAAGAGGTGATGGGAAAGAGTGATTGAGGTGATTGGTGAAGGGTATTTGGGGAAGAGAGTTATGAAAAGGTGTGAAGAGGAGAGAAGAAGATGTGGGGATCCTATGGGGTCCACAAATCCTGAGGGATCCTGTGGGATCCATAGATCAAGTGGGGTCAAGGACTTAACATCCCTGCTCTAATTAGGCATGTAAAATGCCCTTGCTGTGCAATCCTGGCGTTTAACGCCAGATTGCTGCCTGTTTCTGGCGTTAAACGCCCAAATGTAGCCTGTTTCTGGCATTTAACGCCAGGCAGATGCTTGTTTCTGGCGTTAAACGCCAGCTTGGTGCTTGTTTCTAGCGTTAAACGCCAGACAGATGCTTGTTTCTGGCGTTTAAACGCCAGACTGCTCTCCTCCAGGGTGTGTTCTTTTCAATGCTATTTTTTATTCTGTTTTTGATTTTTTAGTAGTTTTTGTGACTCCACATGATCATCAACCTACTAAAACACGAAATAACAAAAGGAAACTAAAATAGATATAATTAAATAACATTGGGTTGCCTCCCAATAAGCGCTTCTTTAACGTCAATAGCTTGACAGTGAGCTCTCATGGAGCCTCACAGATGTTCAGAGCATTATTGGGACCTCCCAACACCAAACTTAGAGTTTGATTGTGGGGGTTCAACACCAAACTTAGAGTTTGGTTGTGGCCTCCCAACACCAAACTTAGAGTTTGATTGTGGGGGCTTTGGTTGACTCTGCAGTGAGAGAAGCTTTTCATGCTTCCTCTCCATGGTTACAGAAGGAGATCCTTGAGTCTTAAACACAAGGTTGTCCTCATTCAGTTGAAGGACCAATTCTCCTCTGTCCACATCAATCACAGCTCTTGCTGTGGCTAGGAATGGTCTTCCAAGGATGATGGATTCATCCTCTTCCTTCCTAGTGTCTAGAATTATGAAATTAGCAGGGATGTAAAGGCCTTCAACCTTTACTAACACGTCCTCTGCTTGTCCATAAGCCTGTTTTCTTGAGTTATCTGCCATCTCTAAAGAGATTCTGGCAGCTTGCACCTCAAAGATCCCAAGTTTCTCCATTACAGAAAGTGGCATTAAGTTTATTCCTAACCCCAGGTCACACAGAGCCTTCTCAAAGGTCATGGTGTCCATGGTACAGGGTATTAAGAATTTTCCAGGATCCCGTTTCTTTTGAGGTAATTTCTGCCTATCCAATGCATTCAGTTCATTGGTGAGCAAGGGAGGTTCATCTTCCCAAGTCTCATTACCAAATGATTTGGCATTCAGCTTCATGGTTGCACCAAAGTACTTAGTAACTTGCTCTTCAGTAATTTCTTCATCCTCTTCAGAGGACGAATACTCATCAGAGCTCATGAAGGGCAGAAGGAGGTTCAATGAAATCTCTATGGTCTCTAATTGAGCCTCAGATTCCTTTGGTTCCTCGAAGGAAAACTCCTTATTGGTCACTGGACGTCCCAGGAGGTCTTCCTCACTATGATTCACGTCCTCCTCCTCCCTTGTAGGTTCGGCCATAATGGTTAAATCAATGGCCTTGCACTCTCTCTTTGGATTTTCTTCTGTATTGCTTGGGAGAGTACTAGGAGGAGTTTCAGTGACTCTTTTACTCAGCTGGCCCACTTGTGCATCCAAATTTCTAATGGAGGACCTTGTTTCATTCATGAAACTTATAGTAGCCTTAGATAGATCAGAGACTATATTTGCTAAGCTAGATGGATTCTGCTCAGAATTCTCTGTCTGTTGCTGAGTGGATGATGGAAAAAGCTTGCTATTGCTAAACCTGTTTCTTCTACCATTATTAAAGCCTCGTTGAGGCTTTTGTTGATCCTTCTGATACGTAAAAAAAATTATTTTCACGTAATTACCGGCAAGTATACCGGGTCGTATCAAGTAATTAAACTCACTAAGAGTGAGGTCGATCCCACGGAGATTGGTAGATTAAGCAACTTTAGTTAAATGGTAGATTTAGTCAAGCAAATATGGTTTTGATTTCATGAGATTTGTGATTTTTTATCATAATTGCAAACATTAAATGACAAGGAATCTAAAGAATTGCAATGAAGAAAGAAAATAAAAATAAATGACTGAAACTTAAAGTGCAAGAAACTTGAATGAAATCAAAAGTAAATTGCAAGAAAGTAGAGTGCTGAATTGTAGAGAGCGGGGAAGTAAATTGCAAACAATTGAAACTGAATCTAAATAGCAGGAAAGTTAAAGTGCTTGAATGTAAAAGGGAATTGGGTAATGGGCATTCAAAATAACTAAAGAGCAAAAGAAGTGAGAACAAATGGTAGAGAGAATCATTAGGGATCGGAGATGCAAATTCTCATGAATTGATGTTGATCAATTCCTTCTCAATCATGGGTATAGATCCATGGCAAATTGTGGGTAATTGAGTCCCAATCTCTTGGTAACTCAATTTCTCTCAACACAACCAATTGCCACTCTCATGATCTAATTTTTCATGAGAAGAGATAAAGTTCAATTCCTAATCCAAGCCACACAACTTCCAAAATCTCAACCAAGGGAGGTTACATCTCACATACCAACCAAAGTATATTGATCAAGGAAATCATGAAAGGATGAACTCTAAACTGAATTATGTAGCTCCTTTCTCAAATTCACCACATAATTCATATAGATTAATCCCTCTCTCGATGGTGATTGAATCTGTGAAGAACAAGAGTTTCCTTTTAGATGAACCACTTGAATTGAGAAGGAAAAGAAAAGTTATCAACTCATTCAAATGAGCAGAGCTCTTCCCCCTAATGAAAGTGGGGTTTAGTGAATCATAGCTCCAATTTCAACAATAATTGCAAAGATGAAAATTAAACTAAGTGTAGAGAAGAATGAAGAAGAAGAAGAAGAAGAAGTTCTTAAAACTCAAATTCAAAGTTACAGGAAAAACAAAATAGAAGACCGGTGAGAAAAAGTGAAAACCCAAAAAAAAACTCTAAGTGTAAAAGTAAAAGTGTCTAAGAGTAAAAATTGCTAAAAAAAAATAAAAGTAAAAAAAGTCCCCTAAAAGTACCAAACTCTTCTCTATTTATACTACTCCTAAAACTCCTTCAGAGATCTTTAATTTGGGCTAGCAATGTGGGCTTTCTCTTTGTTGAATTCCTGGCTCAATGGAAGAAGTGTTGCTAACATGGGAGGAGGAGTTCATTCATAATGCTTCTGGCCCAATGGCTTGGCATTTTTGCCAATAACGCTAGCCTTAATGCACGTTGGCAACGTGCAAAGTATTTTCCTGGAAGTGGGCATTGGTGTTTGGGGCGTTGTTAGCCCAAGTTGTTGCTTACAACTTGCTTTTCTTCTTCTTGACTCTACTTTCATGCTTAATGTTGCCCAGAATTTGAGTGTCAATCCTCTGCTTCAATATGGACTATCATACATCATTGGAAAGCTCAGAGTGTCTTCTTTCTAATGTATTTGGAATCATCTCAATTGGATTTTTCTAGCTCAAGTTATGCTTCCTCAAAGAAGGTAAGGTCAAGCTGCCAAGTTGTTGCTGAACATGCCCCTCTCTTCCCAAGTTGGCAACGTGCCAAGCCTCCCAAGGCTGAGTTATGGGGCTGGTGTTGTCCTCAAACACGCTCCCTTGTTGGCACGTTGGCAACGTGCTCGCTGCTCCCCTCCATGGCCCATTCATGCTTCCTTGAATTTCAACCTCATTTTCTTGTTTTTGGGGCCTAAAGATGACTCTGATTCGAGCTTCCATCTCATACTCCACTATAGACTATTATATATGGTTGGAAAGCTCTGAATGTCAGCTTTCCAACGCAAGTAGAAGCACTCAATTTGGATCTCTATAACTTAAGTTATGTTCGTTTGAAGGAGACAGGGTCAGGCTGCCAAAATCGCACACGTTTTTGGTGAAAACGCCCTTGTTTCCAGCGTTGCCAACGTGCTCAGATTCTGAAGCTCTAAATGAAGCCAGATTTTGAAGCTTCAAATGAATGCCAATCCCATACTATGATATATGGTTGGAAAGCTCTGGATGTCTACTTTCAAATGCCGTTGGACTCACCTCATTTGGAGCTTTGTAGCTCAAGATATACTCCATTGAAGGAGGTAAGGTCAAGCTGCCAAGCTCACCAGCGTTTTTGGCAAACACTCCCTTGTATTTCCAAGTTAGCAACGTGCTACCTCCATTCTTCACCATCCAAAGCTTCCTGGCGTTGTTGCCAAACACGCCAATGCTTTCTTGAGTTGGCAACGTGCTCGTGGCTGCCTCCTAGCTCCAAGTTTGCTGCGTTGCCAATGAACACATCAATGGAACCCATGTTGGCAACGTGCTCCTTTCTGAGGCTCCAAATGAAGCCAGCTTTTGAAGCTTCAAATGAATGTTAACCCCATACTATGGTATATGGTTGGAATTCTATTGATATCTACTTTCCAATGCCACTAGAATCACCTCCTTTGAAGCTTTGTAGCTCAAGTTATGTATCCTTGAAGGAGGCAAGGTCAGGATGCCAAGTTCGCTGGAGTTGTTGCTGAACATGCTCCCTTTCTTCCAAGTTGGCAACGTGCTGGCTTCTCCAGGGCTGCTTCCTTGCTTGGCGTTGCCTTGGAACACGCCCATGCTCTCCCAGCCCAACAACGTGCTCGAGCCTTCCCTATGGCACCAAGCTTTGCTTGCTACGTTGGTAAGGAACACGCCTTCAGAACTTGGCGTTGGCAACGTGCATCTCCCTTTTCTGGGCCAAGTCTTCTATTCAGCGTTGTTTGCCTGCGTTGTCCTCAAACACGCCCCTCATCTCTAGGCTGGCAACGTGCTCGAGGCTTTGGACTAGCTCCCCAAGGTTGCTTGCTGCGTTGCCAAGGAACACGCCTTCAGAATTTGGCGTTGGCAACGTGCTTCACACCCTTCCTATCCAAGCCTTCTTGCTGCTGGAGTTGTCACCAAACACGCCCTTGTTGGTGGCGTTGACAACTTGCTTGAGGCTTCAAATTCACCTTCCAGGGCTACTTGGCGTTATTGCCAAACACTCAAGTGATAATGCACGTTGGCAACGCCCAAGTCTCTTCCTCCTTGCCAAGCTTGCTATGTCCCCAATCTTTCTTGCTCAAATTCTTCTTTCTTCATCACCTAACATAAACCAAAGAATCTTCCTCAAAGTCTTGCCATCTTATGCAATAATTTTCAAGGGAATCATTCACATCAACTTATATATAAACTCCTTGAGTCATTTGCATGAATTATGCCAAATTTCAATTAGTTCTTGGTTCATGGATGCATGGAGAAAAACTCACAAAATTGCTTGTTTATTTTAGTAATAATGAATGAAATTGAACTAAATTTAACTAAACTAACTAGTTAAAATAGCAAATATGTGAATGCATCACAACACCAAACTTAAACCTTGCTTGTCCTCAAGCAAGAAAAGAATCATGCAATAGAGATTGACAATCCAAGGTAAGAAGAATAGCAACTCAATGTTCATGGTAAACTAGTTTTCTAAGCATGCTACAATCACAAAAGAAATGTAAATGATTGATGCTTCTATCTAGCTCAATTTATGAAATTTTTTTCTTATATTTCTTCCTTGAAACAAGCTTTTGATTTTCTTATTAGCTTCTCCTTTTGGGTGCTTTGCCCCATGAGTTGATAACAAAACTACGACTCTAAATGCTTTATTTTCAAGTATTACCACTTGATACATAAGCACCACAAGCATTTAATTAGAGGACTTCATTAAGCTCATTTATTTCTTTTCTTGACTCTCTAATCATTGATGCTTAGAGCCTTGAGCTTTGAGGGAGTGCTTTTGCACTTGAGCCTAGCCTTGACTTCTAAGTGTTTTGTTTTCAAGCATTTTACTTGATACATAAACACCACAACTACATAACAATGAAATTGTCATTGGTACTCAGAGCCTTCAGCTTTCTTATTCTTTCCCTTTTTCTTTTCTTGCCTTAATTGCATTTGCTTCTTCAAGGTTTTCATGATTTTCAAAAGATTTCACAAAATGTCCTAGATGAAAACTTCAATTAAATAAAATCTAATGTACTTGAGCAACAATCAATCATACTAGCTTTCCAATACTTGTATACACATACTAAATTCTTCTTTAATTCCTTGTTTGTTTAAGATCATGATACTTTATTGCTTTTGTATTCACAAAACTCAAGTTGGTAGTCATAATGTCACAGCAGCATGTTGTAATTTAGAAATCAAACTATGCCTATTCATACCACACATGTATACAGAGAAGGTAATAAGACAATTATTCAATTTAAAGTGCTGGAAACAAATGAGAGGAAAAAGAACTTTACCACCTTGTAATTTATCTTCTCTATTGTTGTCCTTTTCCTCCTTTTCTTTCCCTTCCCACACCAAACTTAGAATGATTGTTTTTCCTCAAGCAACAATTAGAACCGTGGCTATGGGGCTAAGGTAGATCATGAATATCTTACACAATGAAACATTAGTAGCACATGTGTTTCAAGCAAGCAAAATTAAAGATAACAATTAAGGCACAAGAGAAAGAGACATTTTGATTGCAAACTTAAGAAGGTAAGCACAATACATTGCATAAAAGATAAGTGGCAAACCAAACTTAGTGTGACACTTTCACTTGGAATTAATGCAAGTATCCAGTAAAGATTGGAAACAAATTTTGTTGCATGGCAACACCAAACTTAGAATGCAATCATATGTCAATTTATTTGAATTAAAACTAAGCAAATGAAACTGTCGTATGTTAAATACAATCACCAAGCTAAGAATCTGTCATGAATAAGGATCTCTTGGTAATGTATTAACAAAAACAGTTAATAAGCAAACTAAATGAAAGCATTTAAAGATAGAAAAATAACTAAAGCAAGTAGAATGAAAAAGTGTCAAATCAAAAGAGAAAAATAAAACTGCAGAGGCATTATGATTATGCAGACAAGTAGTGTTGCTTGAATAAATTACATAGAAAATAAGTGGCACACCAAACTTAGAATCTTGGTGTGTCACTTTCATTTTTGATTTGATGCAATCATCCAAAAAGATTGAAAACAATTTGTTGCAAGGCAACACCAAACTTAGAATGTAACCATATGCCAATTTATTGAATTTAAATAAAACAAAGAACGAAAACAAAGCAGAGAAGAGAAATTATACCTAAGGTTGACATGTTGTTCACTTTCTTCCTCTTCTTCCAGTTTGTTAATAGGAATGACCTTAAGGGGGAAGAAGATTCAGCTAGTGTCCCCTGTCTTGACCTCTCCTCAGCAAGCTTTCTTTTGTTAATGACTTGATTGAGCTTGCTTGCTGGATCAGGGGGAGGATTGCTTGTGGTTGACCCTTTTTTCTTCATGAATATTGTCCTTGGTAGCTTGGTCACAATCCTCTTCTTGGTGCTTTTGTTAATTACCTTCACTTCCTTGAATCCAAGTCTTGGTGGTTATGTGATTGTTGGAGTCTTCTTTTCATCAAGAGTTCCGTGCAATAGTGGTTCAATGAACTCTTCCTCTGTATACTTATCTGCTTCACTTGAGTGTGACTTCTCTTGAGTGTCTTCCTCACTTTCTTATGCTTCCACTTCTTTTTTTACATTCAACATTTGTTTTAATAGCTCTTTCATGGAGGAGGTTTGTTGATCTTCCCAAGATTTCTTCATCTCCTCTTCATATCTTTCAATCATGGATTCAATTGTTGAGCCGTTTTGTTTCAGGGAAGTTTGAGAGAGTTGTGAGTTTTCATGTTCCCTTGTCATGTCAAGTGGCTTTTGTGAATATGAAGCCACAGGTTCAAACACCTCCACAACCTCCTTTTCCATTGAACTTTCACTTGATACAGAGGTTTCCTCATTTTGTTTTTCCACTTCCTCACCCACAATTTGGTCTTCATCCTCACTATTTGATAGTTCTAAGTTTCTCCTTATTTGCTCTAAATGCCCATCCATCTTCTTGAAGAGGATTTCTTACCCTTTCCAGGATTGTTCTTGTCTTTCCAATAGTTCTCTGGACTTTTGAAGGAGGTCCTCAGCTACTAGTTCAAGAGATGAAGGTTGAGAGAAATTTTGTGGATATGGATGTGTTGTGGTGAGGTTGTTTTGAGTGGTATGGAATGAATCTTGTGAATTGTGGAATAAGTTTTGTGGTTGGTGGAATGAATGGTGTGGATCTTGGAGGAGACTTTGTGTTGGGACATAATCAAGTGAGGAAGAATTTTCAAGTGAAAAAATGGGAGGTGAGGTTGGATAATTTTGCGTAAATAAATTGAAGGTTTGCTCAAGTGATGATGGCTCTTAATTAATGGAGTATGACACATTGAGTGATCTTTGATTTTGACCCTCCCATCCACAATGTGAATCATTATAGAATTCCTCAGAGTGAGAATCATTTTGTGGCCACGGAGAGCAATCTTCCATGTATGTATTGACAGTACAATCAAATGAATCATTGAAATTTCCTTCCCAGCCATAGTTTGTGTGATTGTCATAACAGTATAAGTCACTTTGTGGTTCTGGGAGAAAATTCATTTCACTTGATTGTTCACACTCTTGTTGATATGCCCAAGCACCATGAGGGTAATGACATAAATCATTTTGTGGTTCTGGACAACATCTCATGTGATTAGCTTGATCAATTTGTGGCTCTGGAGCAAATCTCCATGGATTGGAGTGCTCAGAATTTGCAATTTCTTGGCGATACTCCCAGCCACCATTAGAATAATGACTTGAATCATTTTGTGGTGGTGAGAAATATCCCATATGATTCTCTTGCTCATCTTGTGGTTCTAAAGCATATCTCCATGAATTGGAGTGCTCAGGATCTGTGATTTCTTGGTGATATTCCCAACCACCATTAGAATAGTCAATTGGTGATGGTGGGTGATATCCCAGAAAATTTATTTGATCACAAGATGAGTTGAACTCCATTTGAATTTTGTAAAACACAACACCAAATAAAATTGAAATTCATGTCACAGAGAAGAATTTCTTAGTGAGGCAATAACTCAAACACCTTAGTGTCAAAAAAAAATTAAAAGAACTGTACAAAGCAAAAACAAAGAAAATGCTTAATCTAAACTACCATTCACTTAATCATTGTTAATCTTTTCCAATCCCCGGCAACGGCGCCAAAAACTTGATACGTAAAAAAAATTATTTTCACGTAATTACCGGCAAGTATACCGGGTCGTATCAAGTAATAAAACTCACTAAGAGTGAGGTCGATCCCACGGAGATTGGTAGATTAAGCAACTTTAGTTAAATGGTAGATTTAGTCAAGCAAATATGGTTTTGATTTCATGAGATTTGTGATTTTTTATCATAATTGCAAACATTAAATGACAAGGAATCTAAAGAATTGCAATGAAGAAAGAAACTAAAAATAAATGACTGAAACTTAAAGTGCAAGAAACTTGAATGACATCAAAAGTAAATTGCAAGAAAGTAGAGTGCTGAATTGTAGAGAATGGGGAAGTAAATTGCAAACAATTGAAACTGAATCTAAATAGCAGGAAAGTTAAAGTGCTTGAATGTAAAAGGGAATTGGGTAATGGGCATTCAAAATAACTAAAGAGCAAAAGAAGTGAGAACTAATGGTAGAGAGAATCATTAGGGATCGGAGATGCAAATTCTCATGAATTGATGTTGATCAATTCCTTCTCAATCATGGGTATAGATCCATGGCAAATTGTGGGTAATTGAGTCCCAATCTCTTGGTAACTCAATTTCTCTCAACACAACCAATTGCCACTCTCGTGATCTAATTGTTCATGAGAAGAGATGAAGTTCAATTCCTAATCCAAGCCACACAACCTCCAGAATCTCAACCAAGGGAGGTTACATCTCACATACCAACCAAAGTGTATTGATCAAGGAAATCATGAAAGGATGAACTCTAAACTGAATTATGTAGCTCCTTTCTCAAATTCACCACATAATTCATATAGATTAATCCCTCTCTCGATGGTGATTGAATCTGTGAAGAACAAGAGTTTCTTTTTAGATGAACCACTTGAATTGAGAAGGAAAAGAAAAGTTATCAACTCATTCAAATGAGCAGAGCTCTTCCCCCTAATGAAAGTGGGGTTTAGTGAATCATAGCTCCAATTTCAACAACAATTGCAAAGATGAAAATTAAACTGAGTGTAGAGAAGAATGAAGAAGAAGAAGAAGAAGTTCTTAAAACTCAAATTCAAAGTTACAGGAAAAACAAAATAGAAGACCGGTGAGAAAAAGTAAAAACCCAAAAAAAAACTCTAAGTGTAAAAGTAAAAGTGTCTAAGAGTAAAAATTGCTAAAAAAAAAATAAAAGTAAAAAAAGTCCCCTAAAAGTACCAAACTCTTCTCTATTTATACTACCCCTAAAACTCCTTCATAGATCTTTAATTTGGGCTAGCAATGTGGGCTTTCTCTTTGTTGAATTCCTGGCTCAATGGAAGAAGTGTTGCTAACATAGGAGGAGGAGTTCATTCATAATGCTTCTGGCCCAATGGCTTGGCGTTTTTGCCAATAACGCTAGCCTTAATGCACGTTGGCAACGTGCAAAGTATTTTCCTGGAAGTGGGCATTGGTGTTTGGGGCGTTGTTAGCCCAAGTTGTTGCTAACAACTTGCTTTTCTTCTTCTTGACTCTACTTTCATGCTTAATGTTGCCCAGAATTTGAGTGTCAATCCTCTGCTTCAATATGGACTATCATACATCATTGGAAATCTCAGAGTGTCTTCTTTCTAATGTACTTGGAATCATCTCAATTGGATTTTTCTAGCTCAAGTTATGCTTCCTCAAAGATGGTAAGGTCAAGCTGCCAAGTTGTTGCTGAACATGCCCCTCTCTTCCCAAGTTGGAAACGTGCCAAGCCTCCCAAGGCTGAGTTATGGGGCTGGCATTGTCCTCAAACACGCTCCCTTGTTGGCACGTTAGCAACGTGCTCGCTGCTCCCCTCCAGGGCCCATTCATGCTTCCTTGAATTTCAACCTCATTTTCTTGTTTTTGGGGCCTAAAGATGACTCTGATTCGAGCTTCCATCTCATGCTCCACTATAGACTATTATATATGGTTGGAAAGCTCTGAATGTCAGCTTTCCAACGCAACTAGAAGCACTCAATTTTGATCTCTATAACTCAAGTTATGCTCGTTTGAAGGAGACAGGGTCAGGCTGCCAAAATCGCACACGTTTTTGGTGAAAACGCCCTTGTTTCCAGCGTTGCCAACGTGCTCAGATTCTTAAGCTCTAAATGAAGCCAGCTTTTGAAGCTTCAAATGAATGCCAATCCCATACAATGATATATGGTTGGAAAGCTCTGGATGTCTACTTTCAAATGCCATTGGAATCACCTCATTTGGAGCTTTGTAGCTCAAGATATACTCCATTGAAGGAGGTAAGGTCAAGCTGCCAAGCTCACCAGCGTTTTTGGTAAACACTCCCTTGTATTTCCAAGTTAGCAATGTGATACCTCCATTCTTCACCATCCAAAGCTTCCTGGTGTTGTTGCCAAACACGCCAATTCTTTCTTGAGTTGGCAACGTGCTCGTGGCTGCCTCCTAGCTCCAAGTTTGCTGCGTTGCCAATGAACACATCAATGGAACCCATGTTGGCAACGTGCTCCAATGAACACATCAATGAACACACCAATGAACACATCAATGGAACACGCCTTCAGAACTTGGCGTTGGCAACGTGCATCTCCCTCTCCTGGGCCAAGTCTTCTATTCAACGTTGTTTTCCTGTGTTGTCCTCAAACACGCCCCTCATCTCTAGGCTGGCAACGTGCTCGAGGCTTTGGACTAGCTCCCCAAGGTTGCTTGCTGCGTTGCCAAGGAACACGCCTTCAGAATTTGGCGTTGGCAACGTGCTTCACACCCTTCCTATCCAAGCCTTCTTGCTGCTGGAGTTGTCACCAAACACGCCCTTGTTGGTGGCGTTGGCAACTTGCTTGAGGCTTCAAATTCACCTTCCAGGGCTACTTGGCGTTATTGCCAGACACTTAAGTGATAATGCACGTTGGCAACGCCCAAGTCTCTTCCTCCTTGCCAAGCTTGCTATGTCCCCAATCTTTCTTGCTCAAATTCTTCTTTCTTCATCACCTAACATAAACCAAAGAATCTTCCTCAAAGTCTTGCCATCTTATGCAATAATTTTCAAGGGAATCATTCACATCAACTTATATATAAACTCCTTGAGTCATTTGCATGAATTATGCCAAATTTCACTTAGTTCTTGGTTCATGGATGCATAGAGAAAAACTCACAAATTGCTTGTTTATTTTAGTAATAATGAACGAAATTGAACTAAATTTAACTAAACTAACTAGTTAAAATAGCAAATATGCGAATGCATCACATTCCATGAGAAATTTGGATGATTTCTCTATGAGGGATTATAGGTGTTTCCATAGGGTTCACCCATGTAATTCACCTCTGCTATTGCAGAGTTCTCAGGATCATAAACTTCTTCTTCAGAAGATGCCTCTTTAGTACTGTTGGATGATTCCTTCAATCCATTCAGACTCTGAGAGATCATATTGACTTGCTGAGTCAATACTTTATTCTGAGCCAATATGACATTCAGAGTATCAATTTCAAGAACTCCCTTCCTCTGAGGCGTCCCATTACTCACAGGATTCCTTTCAGAAGTGTACATGAACTGGTTATTTGCAACCATGTCAATGAGTTCTTGAGCTTCTGCAGGCATTTTCTTTAGGTGAATAGATCCACCTGCAGAATGGTCTAATGACATCTTTGATAATTCAGATAGACCATCATAGAATATATCCAGGATGGTCCATTCTAAAAGCATGCCAGAAGGACACTTTTTGGTCAGTTCCTTGTATCTCTCCCAAGCTTCATAGAGGGATTCACCTTCCTTCTGTCTGAAGGTTTGAACATCCACTCTAAGCTTGCTAAGCTTTTGAGGAGGAAAGAACTTGGCTAAGAAAGTCGTGACCAGCTTATCCCAAGAGTTCAGGCTGTCTTTAGGTTGAGAGTCCAACCATATTCTAACTCTATCTCTTATAGCAAATGGGAAAAGCATAAGCCTGTAGACCTCGGGATCAACCCCATTGGTCTTAACAGTATCACAGATCTGCAAAAATTCAGTTAAGAACTGAAAGGGATCTTCGGATGGAAGTCCATAAAACATGCAATTCTGTTGCATCAGAGAAACTAGTTGAGGTTTCAGCTCAAAATTGTTTGCTCCAATGGCAGGGATTGAGATGCTTCTTCCATGTAAATTGGAATTAGGTGCAGTAAAGTCACCAAGCATCTTCCTTGCATTGTTATTATTTTCGGCCATGCCTCCTTCTTTTTCGAAAATTTCTGTCAGATTTTCTCCAGAGAGTTGTGCTTTAGCTTCCCTTAGCTTCCTCTTTAGAGTCCTTTCAGGTTCAGGGTCAGCTTCAACAAGAATGTTCTTATCCTTGTTCCTGCTCATATGAAAAAGAAGAAAACAGAAAAGAAGAGGAATCCTTTATGTCACAGTATAAAGATTCCTTATGTAAGTATAAGAAGAGAATAATGGAAGAAGGAAAAGATAAGAATCCAAACACAAGGGAGAGGAATGAGTTCGAATCCTTGGGTGAAAGAGGGGTGTTAGTAGATGAATAAATAATTAGAAAGAGATGAGGAGAAGAGAAATTCGAAAATTAAATAAATTAAAATAAAAGTATTTTTGTTTTTAAATTGAATTTAAAATAAAAATAAAAATTAAAGTTCGAAAATTAAGAAAGGAAAATTAGATCAAATTAAATTAAATTTAAAACAATTAGTTAATTTAAAAAGGAATTTTGAAAAAGAGGGAAGGAATTTTCGAAAATTAGAGATAGAATTAGTTAGGTAGTTTTGAAAAAGATATGATTGAAATAGTAAACTTTTAAAATCAAACAAAAAGTCAAGTAGTTAATTGAAAAAGATTTGAAAAATCAATTTTTGAAAAGATAAGAAGTTAGAAAAGAAGTTGGAAAAGATTTTGAAATTGATTTTGAAAAAGTTGTGATTGACATTTATTTTGAAAAAGATTTGAAAAAGAAATTTAAAAAGATTTTATTTTTGAAATCAAAGTTGATTACTTGACTAACAAGAAACTAAAAAGGTATTATTCTAGAGTTTAAAGATTGCACCTTTCTTACTAGGCAAGTAACAAACTTAAAAATTTTGAATCAACCACATTAATTGTTAACATTAATTTCGAAAATATGAAATAAAAATAAGAAAAAGATTTTGAAAATCAATTTGAAATTTTCGAAAAGCATAAAAGAAAAATGAAAAAGATTTGATTTTTGAAAAAAGATTTGAAAAAGATAGAATTTTTAAATTGAAAATTTGATTTGACTCATAAGAAACAACTAGATTTTAAAAATTTTTGAAAAAGTCAAGTCAAATATTCGAATTTTATGAGAAGAAAAAGGGAAAGATATTTTTTTATTTTTGAATTTTTAATGAAGAAAGAGAAAAACATCAAAAAGACTTAATGCATGAAAATTTTGGATCAAAACAAATGATGCAAGCAAGAACACTATGAATGTCAAGATGAACACCAAGAACACTTTGAAGATCAAGATGAACATCAAGACTTATTTTTGAAAATTTTTAAGAAAAGAAAAACATGCAAGACACCAAACTTAGAAATTTTTAATTTTTTAGACACTAAGAATGCAAGAATGCATATGAGAAACAAGAAAAGACACAAAACATGAAAATGCAAAGATCAAACAAGAAGACTTACCAAGAACAACTTGAAGATCATGAAGAATGCAATGCATGAATTTTCGAAAAATGCAAGAAAGAGATACACATGCAATTGACACCTTATGACTTGCACTAGATTCAAGCAAGAAACATCAAATTATTTTTGGTTTTATAATTTTAATAAATTTTTTTTGGATTTTTTTCGAAAATTCTTTTGAAAGAGAAAACAAGGATTTCAGAATTTTTAATATGACTTCCAGGAATCTTGCAATGTTAGTCTAAAGCTCCGGTCCAGGAATTAGACATGGCTCACTAGCCAGCCGAGCTTTCAGTGAAAGCTCCGGTCCAAAACACTAGACATGGCCAATGGCCAGCTTAGCTTCAGCATATATTGCCTACCTCCCATGTATACAACAACTATGTGTGTAACTG
This sequence comes from Arachis hypogaea, assembly GCF_003086295.3. Taxonomy (NCBI): domain Eukaryota; kingdom Viridiplantae; phylum Streptophyta; class Magnoliopsida; order Fabales; family Fabaceae; genus Arachis; species Arachis hypogaea. Next base: position 107,662,964 of record NC_092050.1, read on the forward strand.
CCAAATGGGTGAAGGTCAACAAGCTCTTGTGATGATAAGTTGAAACCTCGGTCCAAAAGATCAGACATGGCTTCATAGCCAGCCAGACTTCAACAAATCATCATGAAACTCTAGAATTCATTCTTAAAAATTCTGAAGAACATAAAATTTTTTTTCGAAAATAAGAATAATTAAAACAAAAAGGTTAAAATTAAAATAAAATTACCTAATCTGAGCAACAAGATGAACCGTCAGTTGTCCAAACTCAAACAATCCCCGGCAACGGCGCCAAAAACTTGGTGCACAGAAATCGTGACGTTTCATTCCTTGGTAACGGTGCTAAAAACTTAATACGCACGTTCATAATCTTAGTTCTTTGTCACAACTTCGCACAACTAACCAGCAAGTGCACTGGGTCGTCCAAGTAATAAACCTTACGTGAGTAAGGGTCGATCCCACGGAGATTGTCGGCTTGAAACAAGCTATGGTCATCTTGCAAATCTCAGTCAGGCAGATTCAATTGATTATGGAGATTTAATAATCAAAAGATAAATAAAACGTAAATTAAAGATAGAGATACTTATGTAACTCATTGGTGAGAGTTTCAGATAAGCATATGAAGATGCTTGTTCCTCCTGAACCTCTGCTTTCCTATTATCTTCATCCAATCATTCATACTCCTTTCTATGGCAAGCTGTATGTTAGGCGTCACCGTTGTCAATGGCTACATCCTATCCTCTCAGTGAAAATGGTCCAATGCGCTGTCACTGCATAGCTAATCATCTGTCGGTTCTCGATCATACTGGAATAGGATCCATTGATCCTTTTGCGTCTGTCACTACGCCCAACATTCGCGAGTTTGAAGCTCGTCGAAGCCATCCCTTCCCAGATCCTACTCGAAATACCACAGACAAGGTTTAGACTTTCCGGATCTCAAGAATGGCCATCCATGGATTCTAACTTATACCACGAAGACTCTGATTAAGGAATCCCAGAGATATTCATTCAATCTAAGGTAGAATGGAAGTGGTTGTCAGGCACGCGTTCATAGGTTGGGAATGATGATGATTGTCACGATCATCACATTCATATTGAAGTGCGAATGAATATCTTAGAATCAGAATAAGCTTGAATTGAATAGAAAAACGCTAGTACTTTGTATTAATTCATGAGGAACAGCAGAGCTCCACACCTTAATCTATGGTGTGTAGAAACTCTACCGTTGAAAATACATAAGAGCAAGGTCCAGGCATGGCCAAGTGGCCAGCCCCCATAAAGGTCTAAGATAGCATAAAACTAATCAAAGATGTCTAATACAATAGTAAAAGGTCCTATTTATATCAGACTAGTTACTAGGGTTTACAGAAATGAGTAAATGATGCAGAAATCCACTTCTGGGGCCCACTTGGTGTGTGCTTGGGCTGAGCATTGAGCTTTACACGTGTAGAGGCTTCTCTTGGAGTTGAACGCCAGTTTGTAACCTGTTTCTGGCGTTTAACTCCACTTTGCAACCTGTTTCTGGTGTTTAACTCCAGAATGCAACATGGAACTGGCGTTGAACGCCAGTTTGTGTCATCTAAACTTGGGTAAAGTATGGACTATTATATATTGCTGAAAATCCCTGGATGTCTACTTTCCAACGCAATTGAGAGCGCGTCATTTGGAGTTCTGTAGCTCCAGAAAATCCACTTTGAGTGCAGAGAGGTCAGAATCCAGCAGCATCTGCAGTCCTTCTTCAACCTCTGAATCTGATTTTTACTCAAGTCCCTCAATTTCAACCAGAAAATACCTGAAATCACAGAAAAACATACAAACTCATAGTAAAGTCCAGAAATGTGAATTTTTTTATTAAAAACTAATAAAAATATACTAAAAACTAACTAAATCATACTAAAAACTATGTAAAAATAATGCCAAAAAGCGTATAAATTATCCGCTCATCAAGTTCCCTGATCACTTTCTATTATAACAACTGCGCCACTCCCAGTTTTGTTTGAAGAGCCTTCCACGTAGAGATTCCATTTTGTGGAATTTCCCGGGGTATCGGCGTACTCGGCGATGAAGTTGGCCAAATATTGTGATTTGATGGCGGTCCAAACTTCATATTGGAGATCGAATTCAGACAACTCGACTGCCCTCTGTAGGATTCTTCCAGCCAAGTCTGTCTTCTGTAGGATGCCTTTTATGTGCTGGTTGGTCCGAACCTGGATAGTATGCGCTTAAAAGTACGGGCGGAGTCGTCAAGAAATGAGTATGAGTGCGTAGGTGAACTTTTCTATCTTTTGATAGTTCAATTCGGTCCCTTGTAAAGCTTTGCTGATAAAGTAGATGGGTTGCTGCCCACCTTCGTCTTCTCTTACTAGTGCGGAAGTAATTGCCCGATTTCCCACTGCGAGGTATAATATGAGTACTTCTCCTTCCCGTGGTCGGGTAAGAATGGGCGGTTGCCCCAAGAATTTTTTGAAATCTTAGAAGGCTTGCTCACACTCTGTTGTCCATTCAAACCTCTTTCCTTTCCTTAATGTGGCGTAAAAGGGGAGAGATCTGATGGCTGACCCCGCTAGAAACCTGGACAGGGTTGCAAGTCTTCTGTTGAGCTGTTGCACTTCTTTGACGCAGGTCAGACTTTTCATGTCGAGTTTAGCCCGACATTTATCTGTGTTCGCGTCAATTCCTCTTTGCGTGAGCATGAAGCCCAAGAATTTGCCAGCTTCTACCGCAAATGTGCATTTTGCAGGATTAAGTCGCATACCATGTTTTCTAATGGTGTCGCACTTTGGTGAGGTCGGGCAACAAGGATTCCTCACTTTGTATTTTTACCAGCATATCGTTTACGTAAACCTCCATTAGTTTCCCAATGTGGTTTGCAAAGATTTTGTTATTAATCTTTGGTAGGTAGCTCTTGCGTTCTTGAGCCCGAATGGCATGACGATATAGCAGTAATTTGCTTTTGGAGTTAAGAACGAGGTCTTTTCTTGGTCGGGTGGATGCATCGGAATTTGATTGTATCCTGAATAAGCATCCATGACGGAGAGGTACTTGTATCCGGAAGATGCATCCACTAGAGCGTCTATACTTGGGAGTGGGTAGGGATCTTTTGGGCAGGCTTTATTGAGGTTGGTGTAGTCAGTGCACATCCGCCACTTCCCATTTGACTTTTTTACCAAGACAACATTGGCTAGCCATAGTGGGTATTTGACCTCCCTTATGAATCCTGCCTCCAGTAAGGCTTGTACCTGTTCTTCCACAGCTTGGGACTTTTCTGGTCCGAGCTTCCTACGCTTCTGCTGCACTGGCCGAGATCCTGGGTATACCGCTAGTTTGTGGCATATTAGATTGGGATCTATGCTCGGCATGTCTGCAGCTTTCCATGCAAAGAGGTCGGCATGATCCTTTAGGAACTGTATCAGAGGCTCCTTTAGGTCTCCCTTTAAGGTTGCCCCGACATTTGTCATCTTATCCCGGACATCACCGATTTGGACCTCTTCAGTCTCGCCTTCAGGTTGTGGACGAAGTTCCTCGCGAACTCGAACTCCCCGGAGTTCAATAGTGTTGACTTCCTCTCTTTTGGGGTTACCTTTAAGGTTCAGACTTTCATTGTAACAGCGTCGCGCACTTTTTTGGTCTCTTTTTATCTTGGCGATCCCTTCCGGAGTTGGAAACTTCATGCACAGATGTGGAGTCGAGACCACTACGGCAAGTTGGTTCAGTGTTGTCCGACCTATTAGGGCGTTGCAAGCTGAGCTCACGTTGACTATGATGTAGTCTATGTTGAGTGTCCTTGTCCGGGTTCCTTTTCTAACGGTTGTATGTAGTGAGATATATCCCAGTGGTTGGATTGGAGTATCTCCCAATCCGAACAAGCTATTCGGATATGTTCTGAACTCTTTATCTTGCAAACCGAATTTATCGAAGACGGATTTGAACAAGAACAAACGGAATATTATTTAATATTTAATATTTTAATATTATTTATTTTTATATGCTTTAATATATTTATAAAAAAAATTTTGTTATCTTTATATGCTACATATTTATTCTCACGTCTTAAGATTTTTGGATTCTTGAGTGATTATAACATTTTTCTTAAGAGAGAAATAAGAGTTATAATATAATCATTAAACTCATAAAATTGAATTATTAGATATTATGTCAATTGAGGACAAATTATATTATTCTCTCTTTAATACTTTTAAATTATAACATCTTTGCTTCCTGGAAATTTGAAATAATTCTCAATTATCAAACTAAATTCTTGAAACTTTAAATTCTAGCAAAGCTAGCAATAGGAAAAAAAAAACAGTAAAACACTCAAACTAGCAAGTATAAACAAAATATATGAAATCTTAAAAGCACATTTTTCAATACATGTATTGTTAAGATTTTAAAGTAAAAAATTTAAAAATTTTTGTAAGATAATCTTATTATGTACTTTTAAGCACAAGTTAACTAAATTCATATAAATTAAACCTAAATGTTTAATTACTGACTAGGGTTGTAATGAAACAATCTTTGCTTTCTATGTGTAAGACAAATTAAAGCCAAAAGCCACACTCATTCTGGTCGAAAACTTTTCCTCCCTTTTTCTTCAATTATTGTTGACTGTTGTCGGCGAAACCCTTCGAGTTCATTGAACTGAAAAATACTACTGAGGACCACCATAGTACATGTCACACTTTGTTTTATTTTTGTGTCATTGATAAAAAGTGTTCAAACAGCTTACAAAAGTTAGATGGCACGTTTATTGTCCCAACTCTTTTGAAGACACATTCTGTACGTATAAGCTTTTAGTTTGTATGGTTTGTACCAAAACCAAGCAGACCAATATACATGAACATGCCTATAGCAGTGTATGCAGCAGCCAAATTAAAGTAATTGTCGGTTCTTAAATGCTACAAAACCATGGACAAGTTAGAAGGGAAAGTGTTGATCAAGAAAGGGGGACTCTACTTTGAATGCCAGCAAAAAACATGTGCAACTTCAAGTTATCTCTCTTCTCTAATAATTAAGTATTATTTTGTATTAATTAGGAGAAGAGCTCGAATTTAGGAGAACATACAACTTCCACTAGGGAAGAAGAAAATTTAATTTCGAAGAAACATGATATACATATGCAATAATTAGTATGTTTAATGTTTAGACAGATAAGGGCAATTGTACATTTTCATCAATAAGACAATGAGATGAAATGTTTGAACAAGGTAAAATGTTTTATACTATTTTACATACAAAAATATCTTACTATATGTTATAATCTCATCATAAAAATATCTGATTCGACTACTCATTATATTAAAAGATAACAAATACAAACGTTTAATTAAATAATCGTATAAAATTCTTTTATATTATCTATGTATAACAATGAAATTCTTTCATTTATTACATGTAATCGGAATTTTATACAAAAAATTTGAAACGTGCTAGAAATCCTCTTTGATGCTTAATAAGAAACATTTGCCACAAGTAATTTAAACTATAGCTCAAAAATCAATATTTAATTGTGAATGAATTAAATAAAAAATAACATTTTAAAAATTTTATATAAAAATAATACCAGCATCCTGAACTTAATGTAAAATAAATAAATAAACCCTAAAAATAATAAAAATTCAAATTGATCTCTAAAAAATTTTAAATCGGACACTTTGATTATTAACAAATTTTTATTACTTTAAAAATTTTTAAGATGAATTAGTCTCTTTGTAATTAGACTATTTGTCTTATAATGATATTTATTAAAAATTTAATTACTTTATAATAAAATTTATTAAATAATTATTTGTTCAACACATATATTAAATATTTTATTATAAATAATAGAGAAATTAAATTGTTTTACAAAAATAATGTTTAAAAATTTTTAAAATAATAAAAATTTATTAAAAATTAAAATATCTTTTATGAAATTTGTTGGAAACGAATTTGGGTATATACTCCAATTTTTTGTTCAGAATTTAATAGGGTGTGTAATCTCTCTTATATTTATACACGCATATTATATGATGTTTATATAAGCCTAATTTAGTATGACGTAAGTCATCACAGGGGGGCTCTCTAGTATAGCAGTATAAGTAAGAAGGAAATATCGATGAAGGTGCAAGGGGGCATAGCATAGTAATAGTTAGTGGGATAAGGACGCTTCATTTTATAGCAACACAATATTGGAGCTGCATGCTTCACGTGCGTGTGCGTCTACTTTTGTTTGCATCATTCGCCATTTACGTGGACCATTGACTCATCCTCCATTCCTCTTCCACCACCACGTGACAACAATTTTCAGATCACTTTCCTTCCCCCTTCCCTCCCCTCGTGTTCTCTCTCTCTCTCTCTCTCTAAATGTAATAACGTTACAATTTATTTACTTACTTTGAACATAATCTTCAAACTTGAGTCATTATTCTCTCTTTTTATAAAGATACCATTTTAGATTAAAATTTCAATAGGTATATATTAAAAATATTGAAATTATTATAGCGAAAAATTGTATATAACCAAAAAATAGAAAAAATGTTACGAGAAATCCGGATCACTACACCAAATGTTAAGGGTGATGAGTTTTATTTTGTTATTAAAGGTCAAATAATTATTCTCTCCTTCATAAATAATTTTTCCATTTTTAAGTTTTAACACATATTAAGAAATTATTAAAATTTTAAAATTATAGAAAAATGTTTTAACAGAATTTTCAATAATTGTTACTAGTTAATATAATCAATCCAATTAACGTTAATTATTTAAAGGGAACTATATATTTAATTCCACAATATATAGAATACTAAAATGGCAAATGTCCGTTTACCTTATTTTATTATTATTATTATTATTATTATTATTATTATTATTATTATTATTATTATTATTATTATTATTATTATTATTATTATTTCTTGTTGTACTAGAAGTCTCTGATATGGGTTGTGAGATGAATCGGGAACTTGCGAGTTGAGGCGGTTGTTGGATCGTCTTCTTGGAGTAGCGGAAGATGGTACCTGCAAAGACATTTCGATGCCCAAGTCATAATGGATCTGAGAGGTATAAGGTGTGTGGAATAAGTGGCGTCTCTTATATAGCTAGTGGTAATTATCTCATCTTATCTTATCTCGCTGAGATAAGGGAGGTATTTGAATTCGAATGTCGGTTAGAGATTGTGGGACCGGTCCGGGCCGTTAGAAAAATTGGGGGCGAGCCCCAGGTATCCGGGTTGGACACCGTTCCAATGTGCGCTCGAGGGTCGGGTTCGTAACAGTTGCCCCCGCAGCGAGAGGACAAGCATGATCAGTCTCATCACTGGAGAAATTTTTACTTGCGGGTGGCTTGTTCAAGAGCTCATTGCTTGATTTCCTTGTTCGGGGTCGGGGATTCGGGGAGCTCTTGTCTATTTTATGGTTAGGCATAGAATGTGTTGTCTGCATGAAATCAATGACCATAGAACGTTTTGAGCGTCTCATTATGTGCTCCTTGCTCTTTCTGAAAGGGGGTTTTAATTTGTCAATTGTACTTTTCGAGGAGTCATAATGGCATTTAATGTGAGGGGACATTTTGATCTTTCCTTCCATTTTTGCCCTTTGCTTTTTTATTTTTCACAAAATGCTTGTTAACCATTTTTGCTGCTTCTTTTTATTTCCCTTACTTTTAGCTTTTTCCCCTTCTTCTTTCTCTTTGTTTTATCATTTCGCACTCTTCTTGTTGCTTTGAGTTTTCCTGGGTTGTTTGTGTGCTCCGTGTGTTCGTCTTGCACTTTGGGCTGCTCCGTAATCTCTGCTTCAATTCATTCTCCATTAGGTTTAGTGTTTCTTCTTTACGTTTTGATTGTTTTGCTTTTTTCCTTTTCCTGCATTTTCTTCATGTTGGGATTGTATTTTCGGTAGGAGTAGTGAATTATAAAAGGGGATGAGCACCACTGTTCTGGGCGTAGTTTTAGTTTGCACTAGATAGTAGTTTTGGTATTTGCGTGATTTTTTACCGTACAGTTCTAGGGAGTTGACGGTGGTGCCTCTCTCCTTTTTTAGGTATGTCCGCGCAGAAGAGTGAAGGCCTTGGAGATCCCGTGGTTCCGGTCGGTGGTGTCCCGAGTACATACTATTGGGTGACCTCTAGCGGCTTCGTGATCAGGGAAAGATGTGTGGAGGCAGTGATGTAGAGCGTCAGTACGAGCTCATGCTCACAGGGATAAATTAGAGGGTTTGCTATATTAACCCCAATTCGTCCCGAGTCGCCAACTACACGTGGATATACGAGTCGATGTTTACGCGACTTGGGGTGCGACTCCCTTTTTTTGAATTTGTACAGTCGCTGTTAAATCGCTGCTCCGTGGCGCCGTCTCAGCTACACCTTAACAGTTGGGCCACAATCCAGACCTTCGAGCTGATTTGTGGGTACCTAGAATTCTCGGGTAAAATTAAAAACTAAATCACACAATTATGGTAAATTTATTTTACAAATTATAAAATTTTTTAAATAAGTTTCAATTTACCGTTTTTAATATTTTGTTAAACTACTCATTACTCAATTTATTAATTAATTTTAGAAAAAAAAATCAAAAGATGAAAATAAATATAAACCGAATCCCGCACTGACTTCACTGGTTTAGTCGCGTGTTGTTATGTTGTACGCATGCTCATTAATTTTTAATGAATTTGAATTCTTTGCATTGTTCTTTTGTTCGGCGTAAGAAATCATGTTGAAGTAGTTCTAGCACATGTTATTCCAATTGTTATGACTATGTTGCTATATATTTACATTTGGCATATGTTCTGTCGTAGAAAAATAAACAAGAAATTTGAATTGTTCAAATTCTTTGACAGACACATTCTTTTTAGTTTTTTAAATTTCGTTTTAGTTAGAACTGAATAATAAATTGGATGAATTGAAAAAAAATGTTAAAAAATTACAAATAAAAATTGTTTAAAAACTTTTGTAATTTATAAAAATTTTTATTATAGTTGAGTAATTTAGTTTTCAAAACTCAGGTTAAATAAAGATTAGTGTTAATTATAATAATATAATTAAATTTATCTAATAATTAATGAACAAAATGTCATAGAGTATAACTAATTCTTTATTTATGAGAAGATCGATTAAAAATTATTATTATTATTATTATTATTATTATTATTATTATTATTATTATTATTATTATTATTATCGATCGTTATCTGGTTGTCGTCTTCGTTTTTGTCGTTTATTACTAGTTTACTACTACATATATAGTAATATAGAATGTATTATCCTTAAAGAAGAGGTTACCTAATTGGGTCTGTCCTCCCTGCAACAAATTTGTAACTGTGTACATAATGATTTATTCTGGTGTGATGTATCTATCTGTATCCTAAATTATGCATAATGAATTATTCTAGTGTGCACGCATGTATAATTTTTGTTCATTTATCTATATTTTTAAAATGTGATTAAGGTTATCATTCGAAAAGTATATTTTATAAACCGAATTTCATACGTGCAACTAATCTAAAAGAGAGTAGAATTGCAATCATTTATGCAATCTAAAATGTTTTGTACGCATCATTCCACATTTTCACTCATAAATTAGGTGTTTTTATTTTCACACTATTGCTAAAGTCACAATCTTTTGTCATTAGAAACTATTTTGCACTATTTTTCTAGACCTAATATTAAGAGCGCGGGACTCATGTACATTTAAAGTCTCAAGGATTCAATTTGAATATTGAAAGTTATTTCATTGAATAATATTATATATTTTATTAACTAAATCTAATTAAATTAGTTTAACATAACAAAAATGAATTATTTTAATATTATTTTAAGTCGTATTATTTAACTTAATTTAATTTAATTCATAAAAAAATTTGAATATGTAGCATTATTCATTTATTCTATTTAAAATTCTAAAAATCACATCACATCTCAAAAGCACTGAATATAGAATAGTAACAAGTATAATAACCTGTGTCATGCACGTGATAAAATTGAAATTATAATTTTAAGTTATTTTGTTAAAATTAATTTGAATTATAATAGTTTGATTAATAAAAAAGTAACATGTTATGCATTATTCATTTTTTTCTTAATCTTGTATTAAGTGTATCAACTTTAAAGAAGTTATTAATCAGTTTTAGTAATATACTTTTTTCAATAAATCAGACATATATATTCAATGCATGCATGATAAACCACTATTTTATGGTTTATATTGTGTTTAATTGTGTGGTTTTGTCATGATCCTTGCCCACTTATTCATCAATTTAGCATGCATTTAGATTTCCTTCCTAAATTCAGTACATGTTTGAAAACTGCTTCCTAGAGACTTAAATTATTTACTTTTAATTCTCCTTTATTCCATTCGATGCCGTGATCTGTGTGTCAAGTGTTTCAAGCCTTATAGGGCATGAATGAGATGGAGATTGGAGAGGAAGCTAGCAAAAATGGAAGGAACACAAGAATTTGAGGAGATAACCAGCGAGAAGTGACGCGGTCGCATGGCTCACGCGACCACGCGAAGGAGCACAAATCGCAGCGACGCGGCCGCATGGCTTGCGCGGCCGCGCGGATTGGAAAGCGCTAGTGACGCGATAGCGTGGACGACGCGAACGTGTGGAGAGGAAAAAGCGCAAGCGACGCGTCCGCATGGACGACGCGATCGCGTGACATGTGCGATCTGCATAATCTGCAAAATCCGCTGGGGGCGATTTTGGGCCTTATTCCGGCCCAGTTTTCGGCCCAGAACAGCAGACTAGAGTCAGAGAATATGCAGAAACAACGGAGACATTCATTCAGTAGTTTTTAGATCTAGTTTTTCACTCTCTTAGGTTTTTCTCTCTAGTTTGAGGATTTTAATTTTCAATTGATTTTAGCATTGGAACATTGAGAAGAGTTATTTCCTCATCAAGACATCATCATTCTAGTTTGTTCTCTTAACTTGGTTCTAATCTTCCATGTTCTTTGTTATGTTCAATTTTATCATTCAGATACTTTTATGATTATTTAATGCAAGGATTATTTCTTTTTAATTCAATTTCAATATCAATAATCATGTCTTCTTTTAATTTCCTTTCATGTGCCATGGATTCTTTATTTACAATGTGTGAGTAGTTCCCTTACTTGATGGGGAGTTGATTAAAAGGAACTCTTGAGTTGGAAGGATTGAAAGAAAATTTGTAATTGGGTTAAATGTTGGATTGCTATCTTGTCACCGACGCCAATCCCCTTGAACTAAGTGGGTTGCAACTTGTGAACAGATCTGGCATTCCCACTTGTTTGACTTTCCTTTACCTAGTAAAGGATAACCAAACAGAACAACCATTAATTATAAATTAATCTTACAATCACACCATCAATGATAGAGATTCCAAACAATCAATTCCCAGTCAAGGCTTTTATTTATATTATTTAAAATTCCTCAATTTAATTCCCAATTTACCTAGCTCAACTTCTTGGAACATCTGATTAATAAAACAGTACACTTTTCTGCAACTCGTTGGGAGACGACCTGGGACTTAAAACTCCCAGTAATTTTAATTTAAACTCTCTGTGACATATTTCTAAATTGATAGGCAAATTTTTGGTGAGTTAAGAACTATACTCGCAACGTAACCATTTTAATAAATTTTTAATTCACCAGCTTCTGCTTCCCATCAATTTTTGGCGCCGTTGCCGGGGAGTTGCAATAGAGTGCTAATTTTATTAATTAGAATTTATTTATTTGCATTTTATTTAATTTTGCTACTATGAGCTGCATGTTTCTTCCGTCAAATGACACGTTCACTTCCTGATCCGCGCTTGCTAATATTCGATCCTGAAATTGAAAGGACAATTTCACGAATAAGGCGAGAACAGCGTAGGTTAGCCCGCTCTGAGGGCGGATCTGAAAGTGAATTTGAGGAAGAAACCAGCCCCCGTTCTACTGATTCGGTTGTTTTACGTGCAGAAAACATGGCAGCTAGAAGAGTTACCATTCAGGAGGAAGGAGCTCCTGATTTTACAATGCAACCGTTTCAAGCGCATCATCCAGCGGTAGCTATGGATTTTGAAATAAAGACCGCACTGCTAAATTTGATGCCCAAGTTTCATGGCCTACCTGCTCAAGAGCCTATCAAGCATTTGAGAGATTTCCAGGAAGCCTGTTCTACTGTCAGGCATGATGGCACTGATGAAACTTCAATTCTGCTGAAAGTTTTTCCGTTCTCTCTTGAGGGAAAAGCAAGAAACTGGTACTACACTCAACCTCTAGCAAATGTATCCAACTGGGATACACTCAGAAAGGAGTTTCTGGAGAAATTCTTTCCATCTGAAGTTACTGATAAACTAAGGAAGGATATCTCTACAATTGTTCAGGATGACAATGAGACTCTCTTTGAATACTGGGAGCGCTTCAATAATCTTCTGGAAGCATGCCCCCACCACATGATTGACAAGATCGTGCTACTCAGCTATGTCACACAAGGAATGAGGCCCCAGGATAAGACCACATTGGAAAGTACCAGCAATGGGTCTATGAAGAAGTACAAGACCACTGATGAAGCTTGGAAATTGATCAGTGATTTAGCTGAATCTACTCGGAACCACAGACAGAAGCAAGGCCGTTTAAGGGCCGTTGCAGAAGTATCTTCTGGCATAGAGACTGCTGCTCTAAATCGAAGCATCTGTGAGATGACCAACCTGCTGAAGCAAATGCAGTTGAATCAACAAGCTCAGCAAACTCAACCGCAGCAAAACCAATAACTAGTCCCACAAAGAATTTACAGAATTTGTGCTGATTACAGTCATTACACTGATGAATGCCCGCAGCTCCGACAAGAAGACAACATGGTGGCATCTACTCACAACTTCTATGACTGCCCCAACCAAGGGTACAATCAAAGTGGAAATAATAACCATGGATGGCAGGACAATTCAAACCAGAATTGGAGGGACAACAATAATAGAGGAGGCAGAGATAATCAGGGAAATCAGAGGTGGAATAATAACAACAACAGGCAGCAAAATCAACCTTACCGAGCACCTCACCTGAGGCAAAACCAAGGACCACCGAACAATCAGCAGCAAACCTCTCAATTTACTCATTCTTCTGTATCTTCTAATGAAGATTTATTACAAGCTTTTGAGAAAAGACAACTGGCCATGGAAAATACCATCGTGAACAATATTAACGCCAGTCTGAATGGTTTCACCTCTACTCTGCAAGCTTTTATGTCACAGCTTAGTTCAGCACAAAATTCCAGTAACCAACCTTCAAGCACCACTGGAATCCCCTCTCAACCATTACTCAATCCAAAGGGAGGCATTAATGCCATCACCCTGAGATCCAGAACCACACTGCAGGAGAGGAATCAAGAGGAACCAAGCTCACCAGAATACGCCTCAGCTGAAGAGGTGGTGGAAATCGAAGATGTTGAAGAGGAAGAGGATATACAGGACATAGCTGAAGAAGAGATAGCTCCACCACAGGAAGAAGCACAAAAAGGCGCAGGCACCACAGAAAACACTACTCCCATTCCATTTCCACAACTTGCAAGGAAGCCCAGGAAGCAGCTGGAACCTGATCCTAAAATGGTAGAAATATTCAAAAAGGTTGAGGTAACTGTTTCCCTTTTTGATGTTATTCAGCAGGTACCTAAATATGCAAAATTTCTAAAAGACTTATGTATTCATAAAGACAAAATTAACGAATTAGAAACTATTCCTTTAGGTAGTTCTATATCTGCTTTAATGGGAGGATTACCTGAAAAATGTAGTGATCCAGGTCCTTGCATAGTTAGTTGTACTATTGGTGGTGTAGTAATTTATGACTGCATGTGTGATTTAGGAGCATGTGTCAGTATAATGTCTTTGTCTATATATGATGTTTTAAGGCTCCCTCCCTTAAAAAGGTCGGCAGCTCGTTTTGTGTTAGCAGGTAAAAGCATTATTACAGTGGCTGGAGTTGCTGAAGATGTTTTGGTGAACATTAAAGGGCTCACATTTCTCACTGATTTTTATATCTTGGAGATGCCCCATAATGATTCAGATAAGCCATCATCAATCCTACTTGGAAGACCATTCCTGAAGACATCAAAATTCAAATTGGATGCTTTTTTAGGAACATACTCTTTTGAAATAGATGGCCGCATAGTGATCTTCAATCTGAATGGAGTCATTGACAACCCCCCAGAATATCGTTCTATCTTTCAGTGTGATGCCATAGACGAAAGTGTGGCTGAAGTTCAAAAAGAAGAGTTTGAAGAGAGGCACACTGGACAAGGTCCAAGTGTGGGGACCTTCTTAACTGACAATGAGGACACTTCGCCATTTTCGCAAGTCCCAGATAATCCAGAGCCTACCCATGATCGAAAGTTAGAATTAAAACCTCTCCCTCCACATCTCAAATATGCTTATCTTGAGGATGAGCAGAAGCTTCCGGTTATTATTACTAGGGAACTGACTTCTCAACAAGAAGAGCAGTTACTTGATGTACTGAGGAAGCACAAGAAGGCAATTGGGTGGAGTTTGGCAGACATAGTGGGAATAAACCCTCAAGTATGCGAGCACAGAATATTTTTAGAAGAAGGAGCAAGACCTGTCCGTCAACCACAAAGAAGATTGAATCCTACCATCTTGGAAGTTGTCAAAAAGGAAGTGACCAGATTATTGGAAGCCGGTATCATATATCCCATTTCAGACAGTGAATGGGTAAGCCCAGTACAAGTGGTGCCCAAGAAATCTGGAGTCACTACCGTGAAGAATGAGCATGGAGAGCTCATAGCAACTAGAGTTCAGAATGCTTGGAGAGTCTGCATTGATTACAGACGTCTCAACCAAGCTACCCGTAAGGATCACTACCCACTTCTATTCATTGATCAAATGCTGGATCGCCTGTCAAGTAAATCACATTATTGTCTTTTAGATGGTTACACAGGTTATTTCCAAATTCATATAGCTCCTGAGGATCAGGAAAAGACTACTTTTACATGTCCTTTTGGGACTTATGCTTATAAGAGAATGCCCTTTGGCTTGTGCAATGCACCAGCTACTTTCCAAAGGTGCATGATGAGCCTTTTCTCTGATCTTATTGAGGACTGTATGGAAGTTTTTATGGACGATTTTAGCGTTTATGGTGATTCTTTTAACCTTTGCTTAGATGGATTATCTAGAGTATTAGATAGATGTGTTGATACAAACCTTGTATTGAATTTCAAAAAATGCCACTTTATGGTAAAGCAAGGGATTGTATTAGGACATGTGGTATCTAATAATGGCATTTCTGTAGACCCAGCAAAGGTGAATGTTATTTCTAGTTTACCTTACCCCTCTTCTGTGAGGGAAGTCCATTCGTTCCTTGGCCATGCAGGTTTCTACAGGAGATTTATTAAGGACTTTAGTAAGGTGGCACTTCCCTTATCCAGATTACTGCAGAAGGACATTGAGTTCGAGTTCAGTGAAGATTGCAAACAAGCATTTGATAAGTTGAAGACTGCTCAAACTCAAGCCCCAATTGTAAGAGGACCCGACTGGAGCCAGCCGTTTGAAATCATGTGCGATGCTTCCAACCATGCAGTAGGAGCAGCGCTGGCTCAGTGGTGTGCAGAAATTGTGACTACACTTTGATTATGTAAAATTCATCGCTCTTTCTTTCCCTGGTAATGGCGCCAAAAACATGATGCCAATACCATGGTTCACAACTTCGCACAACTAACCAGCAAGTGCACTGGGTCGTCCAAGTAATACCTTACGTGAGTAAGGGTCGAATCCCACGGAGATTGTTGGTATGAAGCAAGCTATGGTCACCTTATAAATCTCAGTCAGGCGGATATAAAATAGTAATGGGGTTTTTGAAATTAATTAATAAAATAGGGATAGAAATACTTATGTAAATCATTGGTGAGAATTTCAGATAAGCGAATAGAGATGCTTTCGTTCCTCTGAACCTCTGCTTTCCTGCTATCTTCATCCAATCAGTCTTACTCCTTTCCATGGCTGGCTTTATGTGATACATCACCACTGTCAATGGCTACTTTCGGTCTTCTCTCGGGAAAATGATCCAAATGCCATGTCACGGCACGGCTAATCGTCTGGAGGCATCACCCTTGTCAATGGTTTCATCCTATCCTCTCAGTGAAAATGGTCAACGCACCCTGTCACGGCACGGCTATTCATCTGTCGGTTCTCGATCATGCTGGAATAGGATTTACTATCCTTTTGCGTCTGTCACTACGCCCAGCAATCGCGAGTTTGAAGCTCGTCACAGTCATTCAATCATTGAATCCTACTCGGAATACCACAGACAAGGTTTAGACTTTCCGGATTCTCTTGAATGCCGCCATCATTCTAGCTTACACCACGAAGATTCTGATTAAGAGATCTAAGAGATACTCATTCAATCTAATGTAGAACGGAAGTGGTTGTCAGGCACGCATTCATAAGGAATGATGATGATTGTCACGTTCATCACATTCAGGTTGAAGTGCGAATGAATATCTTAGAAGCGAAATAAGATGAGTTGAATAGAAAACAGTAGTACTTTGCATTAATCTTTGAGGAACAGCAGAGCTCCACACCTTAATCTATGGAGTGTAGAAACTCTACCGTTAAAAATACATAAGTGAATGGAGTTCATTGGTCTCGGCCCCAGAGGGGGACCGGAGTAACCAAGACTGTGAATACAATGATAAAAAGTTCTATTTATAATAAACTAGTCACTAGGGTTTACAGAAGTAAGTAATTGATGCATAAATCCACTTCCGGGGCCCACTTAGTGTGTGCTTGGGCTGAGCTTGAGTGTTGCACGTGTAGAGGTCATTCTTGGAGTTGAACGCCAGCTTTTGTGCCAGTTTGGGCGTTGAACTCCACTTTGCAGCTTGTTTCTGGCGCTGGACGCCAGAATTGGGCAGAGAGCTAGTGTTGAACGCCAGTTTGCGTCGTCTAAACTTGGGCAAAGTATGAACTATTATATATTTCTGGAAAGCCCTGGATGTCTACTTTCCAACGCAATTAGAAGCGCGCCATTTCAAGTTCTGTAGCTCCAGAAAATCCACTTTGAGTGCAGGGAGGTCAGAATCCAACAGCATCATCAGTCCTTCTTCAACCTCTGAATCTGATTTCTGCTCAAGTCCCTCAATTTCAGCCAGAAAATACATGAAGTCACAGAAAAACACACAAACTCATAGTAAAGTCCAGAAATGTGAATTTAACATAAAAACTAATGAAAGCATCCCTAAAAGTAACTAGATCCTACTAAAAACATACTAAAAACAATGCCAAAAAGCGTATAAATTATCCGCTCATCACAACACCAAACTTAAATTGTTGCTTGTCCCCAAGCAACTGAAAATCAAATAGGATAAAAAGAAGAGAATATACTATAAATTCCAAACTATCAATGAAACAGAGCTTCAATCATATGAGCGGGACTTATAGCTTTTTGCCTCTTGAATAGTTTTGGCATCTCACTTTATCCATTGAGGTTCAGAATGATTGGCATCTATAGGAACTCAGAGTTCAGATAGTGTTATTGACTCTCCTAGTTCAGTATATTGATTCTTGAACACAGCTATTTTATGAGTCTTGGTCGTGGCCCTAAGCACTCTGTTTTCCAATATTACCACAGACACATAATTGGGTGAACCTTTTCAGATCGTGACTCAGCTTTGCTAAAGTCCCCAATTAGAGGTGTCCAGGGTTCTTAAGCATACTCTCTTTTTTTTTTTTGCTTTGGACCTTGACTTTAACCGCTCAGTCTCAAGTTTTCACTTGACACCTTCACGCCACAAGCACATGGTTAGGGACAGCTTGGTTTAGCCACTTAGGCCAGGATTTTATTCCTTTAGGCCCTCCTATCCACTGATGCTCAAAGCCTTGGGATCCTTTTTATTTGCCCTTGCCTTTTGGTTTTAAGGGTTATTGGCTTTTTGCTCTTGCCTCTTGGTTTTAAGAGCTTTTGGCTTTTTCTGCTTGCTTTTTTTTTTCTGCAAGCTTTGTTCTTTGCTGCTTTTTCTTGCTTCAAGAATCATTTTTATGATTTTTCAGATTATCAAATAACATGTTTCCTAGTCATCATTCTTTCAAGAGCCAACATATTTAACATTCTTAAACAACAACTTCAAAAGACATATGCACTGTTCAAGCATACATTCAGAAAACAAGAAGCATTGTCACCACATCAATATAATTAAACTAAGTTCAAGGATAAATTCGAAACTCATGTACTTCTTGTTCTTTTGAATTAAAACATTTTTCATTTAAGAGAGGTGATGGATTCATAGGACATTCATAACTTTAAGACAAAGTTACTAACTACTAATGATCATGTAATGAAGACACAAATATAGATAACACTTAACATAGAGAAAACGAAAGACAGAAGAAATAAGAACAAGGAATGAATCCACCTTAGTGATGGTGGCGTTTCCTTCTTGAGGAGCCAATGATGTCCTTGAGCTCTTCTATGTCTCTTCCTTGTCTTTGTTGTTCCTCCCTCATTGCTTTTTGATCTTCTCTAATTTCATGAAGAATGATGGAGTGTTCTTGATGTTCCACCCTTTATTGTCCCATGTTGGAACTTAATTCTCCTAGGGAGGTGTTGATTTGCTCCTAATATTTATGTGGAGGGAAGTGCATCCCCTGAGGTATCTCAGGGATCTCTTGATTTGCAGCCACATGTTCTACCACTGAGCTATAGACCCTTGAGATGAATCTTTCCATCTCCCATGACTCGGAGGTGGAAGCCTTTGTCTTCCCTTCCCCTCTTTTAGAGGTTTAGGTGCCATCAATGGTAATGGAAAAACAAAAAGCTTATGCTTTTACCACACCAAACTTAGAATGTTGCTCGCCCTCGAGCAAAAGAAGAAAGAATAGAAGGAGAAGAAGATATGGAGGAGATGGAGGGATGTGTGTATGGATGTGAATGGTGAATGGAAAACAGAAGGGATGGTCATGAATGGAGAGAGAGAGGGTGAGGTGGGTGGGGATCCTGTGGGGACCACAGATCCTGAGATGATCCTGTGGGGTCCACAGATCCTGAGGTGTTCAAGGATTTACAACCTTGCACCAAATTAGGCATGTAAAATGCCCTTGCACACAACTCTGGGTGTTCAGCGCCAGGTTGGTGCCCATTTTGGGCGTTCAACGCCCATTTGTTGCCATTTCTGGCGTTGAACGCCAGAACCATGCTTGTTCTAGGCGTTCAGCGCCAGGATGCTGCCCATTTTGGGCATTCAGCGCCAGAACCATGCTTTGTTCTGGCGTTGAACGCCAGGCAGATGCTTCCTCCAGGGTGTGATTTTTCTTCTGCTGTTTTTGATTCCATTTTCAATTTTTATATTTATTTTGTGACTCCACATGATCATGAACCTATAAAGACATGAAAACCAAAAATAAAATTAGATAAATAAACATTGGGTTGCCTCCCAACAAGCGCTTCGTTAATGTCAATAGCTTGACAGTGGGCTCTCATGGAGCCTCACAGATGTGCAGAGCATTGTTGAGACTCTGCAACACCAAACTTAGAGTTTGGATATGGGAGTTCAACACCAAACTTAGAGTTTGGTTGTGGCCTCCCAACACCAAACTTAGAGTTTGACTGTAGGGGCTCTAGTTGACTCTGTTTTGAGAGAAGCTTTTTCTACTTCCTCTCCATGGATTCAGAGAGAGATCCTTGAGTTGTAAACACAAGATTATCCTTATTTAATTGAAGGATCAATTCTCCTCTGTCCACATCAATCACAGCTCTTGCTGTGGCCAGGAAAGGTCTTCCTAGGATGATGGATTCATCCTCTTCCTTTCCAGTATCCAGGACTATGAAATCAGCAGGGATGTAAAGGTCTTCAACCTTTACTAACAAGTCCTCTACTTGTCCATAAGCCTGTTTTCTTGAATTGTCTGCCATCTCTAATGAGATTTTAGCAGCTTGCACCCCATAGATTCCCAGTTTCTCTATTATAGAGAGGGGCATGAGGTTTATCCCTGAACCAAGATCACACAGAGCCTTAAAGACCATGGTGCCTATGGTACAAAGTATTATGATTGCACCAAGAAACTTTGCATCTTGCTCTTCAGTAACATCCTCATTCTCTTCAGAAGAGGAATATTCATCAGAGCTCATGAATGGCATAAGGAGGTTTAATGGAATCTCTATGGTCTCTAGATGAGCCTCAGACTCCCTTGGTTCCTCAGAGGGAAGCTCCTTATTGATCATTGGACGTCCCAGGAGGTCTTCCTCCTTGGGATTCACATCCTTCTCCTCTCTTGTGGGTTCGGCCATGGTAATTAATTCAATGGCCTTGCACTCTCCTTTTGGATTCTCTTCTGTATTGCTTGGGAGAATACTAGGAGGGATTTCAGTGATCTTTTTACTCAGCTGGCCCACTTGTGCTTCCAAATTTCTAATGGAAGACCTTGTTTCATTCATGAAACTTATAGTGGCCTTAGATAGATCAGAGACTAAATTTGCTAAGCTAGATGGATTCTGCTTAGAATTCTCTGTCCGTTGCTGAGTGGATGATGGAAAAGGCTTGCTATTGCTAAACCTATTTCTTCTACCATTATTAAAGCCTTGTTGAGGCTTTTGATCCTTCCATGAGAGATTTGGGTGATTTCTCCATGATGGATTATAGGTGTTTCCATACGGTTCACCTAAGTAATTCACCTCTGCTATTGCAGGGTTTTCAGGATCATAAGCTTCTTCTGCATAAGAAGCCTCTTGAGTACTGTTGGATGCAGCTTGCATTCCATTCAGACTTTGAGAAATCATATTGACTTGCTGAGTCAATATTTTGTTCTGAGCCAATATGGCATTCAGAGTATCAACTTCAAGAACTCCCTTCTTCTGAGGCATCCCATTACTCACAGGATTCCTCTCAGAAGTGTACATGAACTGGTTATTAGCAACCATGTCAATGAGTTCTTGAGCTTCTGCAGGCGTTTTCTTTAGGTGAATGGATCCACCTGCAGAAGTATCCAATGACATCTTTGATAGCTCAGACAAACCATCATAGAATATATCCAGGATGGTCCATTCTGAAAGCATGTCAGAGGGACACTTTTTGGTCAACTGTTTGTATCTCTCCCAAGCTTCATAAAGGGATTCACCTTCCTTCTGTCTGAAAGTCTGAACATCCACTCTAAGCTTACTCAGCTTTTGAGGACGAAAGAACTTGGCTAAGAAAGCCTTGACCAGCTTATCCCAAGAGTTCAGGCTATCCTTAGGTTGAGAGTCCAACCATATTCTAGCTCTGTCTCTTACAGCAAAAGGGAAAAGCATGAGCCTGTAGACTTCAGGATCTACTCCATTAGTCTTAACAGTATCACAGATCTGCAAGAATTCAGTTAAGAACTGAAAAGGATCTTCAGATGGAAGTCCATGGAACTTTCAGTTCTGCTGCATCAGAGAAACTAGATGAGGTTTCAGCTCAAAATTGTTTGCTCCAATGGCAGGAATCGAGATGCTTCTTCCATTTAAATTGGAATTAGGTGCAGTAAAGTCACCAAGCATTCTCCTTGCATTATTGTTGTTGGGTTCGGCTGCCATCTCCTTTACTTGTTTGAAATTTTCAATAAGGTTGTCTATGGATTGTTGTAATTTAGCTTCTCTTAATTTTCCTCTTCAGAGTCCTTTCAGGTTCTGGATCAGCTTCAACAAGAATGCATTTTTCCTTGTTCCTGCTCATAAGAAAGAGAAAAGAACAAGAAAAGAAGAGGAATCCTCTATGTCACAGTAAAGAGGTTCCTTCTTGTTAGTAGAAGAAAGGGAGGAGATGAGATAGAAAGAGAATTTTCGAAAATAATTTTTGAAAAAGAGTTAGTGATTTTCGAAAATAGTTTTGAAAAAGGTTAGTAGTTTTTCGAAAATTCAAATAAAAAAAATAATTAGTTAATTAAAAAGAAATTTTTGAAAAAGGGGGAAGATATTTTCGAAAATTAGAGAGAGAGAGTTAGTAGGTAGTTTTGAAAAAGATAAGAAACAAACAAAAACTTAGTTAGTTAGTTGAAACAAATTTTGAAAAGATAAGAAGTTAGGAAGTTAGAAAAGATATTTTGAAATCAAATTTTTGAAAAAGTTAAGATAAGAAGATATTTTTGAAAAGATATGATAGAAATTAGTTTTTGAAAAAGATTTGATTTTTAAAATCTCAATTAATGACTTGATTCACAAGAAATCATAAGATATGATTCTAGAACTTAAAGTTTGAATCTTTCTTAACAAGTAAGTAACAAACTTGAAATTTTTTGAATCAAAACATTAATTGATGATGTTATTTTCGAAAATATGATGTAAAAATAAGAAAAATATTTTTGAAAAATATTTTTGGAATTTTCGAAAATAACTAAGAAATTTGAAAAAGATTTGATTTTTGAAAAAGATTTTGAAAAAGGTGAGATTTTTAAATTGAAAATTTTGATTTGACTCATGAAAACAACTAGATTTTAAAAATTTTTGAAAAAGTTAAATCTCATTTTCGAATTTATGAGAGAGAAAAAGGGAAAGATATATTTTTTTTTTTGAATTTTTTTATGATGAGAGAGAAAAACAAGTAAAATGATGCAATGCATGAAATTTTTAGATCAAAACAATGAATGCATGCAAGAATGCTATGAATGTCAAGATGAACACCAAGAACACTATGAAGATCATGATGAACATCAAGAACACATTTTTGAAAAATTTTTAATGCAAAGAAAACATGCAAGACACCAAACTTAGGATTCTTTAATGCTTAGACACTAAGGATCCAAGAATGCATATGAACAACAAGAAAAGACACAAAACATGCAAATGCAAAGATCAAACAAGAAGACTTACCAAGAACAACTTGAAGATCATGAAGAACACTATGAATGCATGAATTTTCGAAAAATACAAGATGCACATGCAATTGACACCAAACTTATAACATGACTCAAGACTCAAACAAGAAACACAAAAAATATTTTTGATTTTTATGATTTTATGATTTTTTTTTTGTATTTTTCTTTTAATTTTTCGAAAATCATTTTGAAAAAAAGAAAAATAAGGATTCCAAAATTTTTAATATGAATTCCAGGAATCTTATGCTCTTTAGCCTAAAGCTCCAATCAAAGGGTCAGGCATGGCTTAATAGCCAGCCAAGCTTTAGTGTGTAACTCAGACATGACACGTCTAACATGCCCTACAGTCGTATTAGACATGGCTTTACAGCCAGCCATGCTTCATGAAACACTAGAATTCATTCTTAAAAATTCTGAAAAAAAAATATTTTTGAAAACATTATTTAAAATTTTTTTTTCTTCAAAAACAAGGGAGAAATTTTTAAAAGATTTTTGAAAAATTTTTGAAAAGAAAACAAAAAGAAAATTTACCTAATCTGAGCAACAAGATGAACCGTCAGTTGTCCAAACTCGAACAATCCCCGGCAACGGCGCCAAAAATTTGGTGCGCAGAAATTGTGACTACACTTTGATTATGTAAAATTCATCGCTCTTTCTTTCCCTGGTAATGGCGCCAAAAACATGATGCCAATACCATGGTTCACAACTTCGCACAACTAACCAGCAAGTGCACTGGGTCGTCCAAGTAATACCTTACGTGAGTAAGGGTCGAATCCCACGGAGATTGTTGGTATGAAGCAAGTTATGGTCACCTTGTAAATCTCAGTCAGGCGGATATAAAATAGTAATGGGGTTCTCGATCATGCTAGAATAGGATTTACTATCCTTTTGCGTCTATCACTACGCCCAGAAATCGCGAGTTTGAAGCTCGTCACAGTCATTCAATCATTGAATCCTACTCGGAATACCACAGACAAGGTTTAGACTTTCTGGATTCTCTTGAATGCCGCCATCATTCTAGCTTATACCACGAAGATTCTGATTAAGAGATCTAAGAGATACTCATTCAATCTAATGTAGAACGGAAGTGGTTGTCAGGCACGCGTTCATAAGGAATGATGATGATTGTCACGTTCATCACATTCAGGTTGAAGTGCGAATGAATATCTTAGAAGCGAAATAAGATGAGTTGAATAGAAAACAGTAGTACTTTGCATTAATCTTTGAGGAACAGCAGAGCTCCACACCTTAATTTATGGAGTGTAGAAACTCTACCGTTAAAAATACATAAGTGAATGGAGTTCATTGGTCTCGGCCCCAGAGGGGGACCGGAGTAACCAAGACTGTGAATACAATGATAAAAAGTTCTATTTATAATAAACTAGTCACTAGGGTTTACAGAAGTAAGTAATTGATGTATAAATCCACTTCCGGGGCCCACTTGGTGTGTGCTTGGGCTGATCTTGAGTGTTGCACGTGTAGAGGTCATTCTTGGAGTTGAACGCCAGCTTTTGTGCCAGTTTGGGCGTTGAACTCCACTTTGCAGCTTGTTTCTGGCATTCAACGCCAGAATTGGGCAGAGAGCTAGCGTTGAATGCCTCATGCGGCCGCGTGCCCTGCATTTTCGACGTAAAAGGGTGCACAATGCTATATTGTGCGAGAGTGGTGCTGGATTGGTGCTGGAAGCACAACCCTTGTCACGCGACCGCGTCGGCGACGCGGCCGCGTCAACTATTCTCTGACGCACACTCACGCGATCGCGTGCCCCACGCGATCGCGTCACCCAATTTCGGCAATTAAAATGAATCGAACAGAGAGTTGTGCTGGAGCGAGGCTGCACTCACGCCAGTAGCGCAACATGGGTCACGCGACCGCGTGACTGACGCGATCGCGTCATCTTACCTGATGCGCACCCACACGAACGCGTGCCTTCCGTGGCCGCGTCGCATGCTCTGCACTGCTAAACCTCAATTGCCAACTTATCTTATCTTTCTTTCCTCCAAATCCTAATTTTTTCTTTTCCCTCCTTCTTTCTTCTTCCCCCCTCCCCCTTCTATTTCACCTTTCACTCTCTCTCTCTCTCTCTCCCCCATTAACAAGGTTTTACCTTCTTCTTCCTTCTTCTCTTTTCTATCATTCTTATTATATTATGTATATATTATTATTTTCTTTTTCTTTTCTTTTTCTTTTCAAACTTCTATTTTTCTTTATCCTTCTTTTCCCTTTTTACCTGGTGTTAGAAATTTTTTTTTGCGTCATTATCCCTCATTATATGCTTGTGACTTGTTACAATTCAATTGACAATTATTACCTTTAAGGGATTGCTTGCATGTTCAATTTCATACTTTTTATATCTTGTTTAACATGCACGCCATGTGTTTGTGAAAATGCCCATATAGCATTATGCACTTCTCTATGTTACTATACTATTCAATGCTTGCTTTTCACAACTTTCTCTTACTATTTTATTAATTGAATTCAATTGTCAATACAAACGTGATGGTTTGTTACAAAGTAATGCTTCGTCTACGCTACTCATGCCTTCGCCTGCATGCCAATAAACCTCTTGCATTCCTTTGTCCTACATGCACTTGCTATATTCCCATTGATGAGCTTTTCACATGTAATCCGGACCATGTGTTAATGCCATTTATCTTTATCGTGCATTGACTATCACTTACAATACCCTCTCCCTTGCTCTATCTCTTTGAATTTAATTCCCTTTCTCTTCCCTTTTTTCAGGATGGCCACCAAGAAAGGAAAAGAGAAAGCTACTTCCAAACCATTAGCAAGAAGAGGAACTAAAAGAGCATTAGTGGCAGAGCCTTCTTCAACCGCAGTCAAGCCCTCGACAAAAAGAGTTAAGAGGATAATAAAGGTTGATGACAAGGAGAAAGCCTTTCCAGCAAAGGACTCTGCGCGATTTCCCAATCGCTACTGTGAGCAGATGTTCCCTATCCTAGCAGAAAGGAACTATAACAATGAATACCTTCTTATCCTCCCGTCCAATATTGCCACCTTTGTTGAGCCGCAAATTGAGCGAAGACAATGGGGTTTCCTACGGAAACAGCCAAGGCAGGTCAATCTTTCTTGGGTAGTTGAGTTCTACTCCAACTTCTACATACCGACCCTGCAGTCTGTTTATGTTCGGCAGAAACAAGTTCCCATCATAGAAGAGGCCATTCAACAAGTTCTGAGTCTTCTCCCTATTCCTGCAGGAATGGACGCTTTTCAAGAAGCCACTCTTCAGCGCCAGAGATACCAATTTGACTGGGACTCCGTTCTCGGAGTCATTGCATTACCTGGCAGCCGTTGGATCTACGGATACCACCGTACCCGCCCTAAGGAAATCTTGGCTTCCGCACTTACCTTGGAGGCTCACATATGGGCACAGATCATGTCCCATTACGTCTTTCTGAGCACTCATGAGTCCTCCTTCACTGCAGACATGGCTGTTCTACTATGGTGCATCCTTACAGACCAACCTCTGAATCTTTCAAGACACATCCGGAATGCTATGGAGCATGTACAAATCGCGGGCAACCTACCTTTTCCCGCCTTGGTCTCAGATCTTGTCTCAACAGCCGGAGTCTCCTACAGAGCTGGGGACACTAAAGCCATGCTTCTACGGGATGATCAATATATCCCTCACGGGAAATACCTCAGACTTTCAGTAGCCACTACAAGCCAGCCTACTGAGCCAGTTGAAGATATTCCTTCTTCAACACCACAAGCATCTACAACTGAGAAATTGCTCCAGCAGATAATCGAACGGTTGGATCGGCATGAACTGAAAGCTGAGATGAGAGAGCGCCGTAATGAGCGCCGATTCAAACACCTCAAGGAGCTACTCAAGGGACGCTTCAGAGACTCAGACACCCCGGACTCTACTTCCTTTACTAGCACTGGGAGCCATGATGGTCCCGACTATGGAGATACTGCTACCAGCCCACCCCTGTTTTTGACAGATGGCACCGAGGATGGTGCAAAGCCTTAAGTGTGGGGAGGTCGGTCAGTACCTGACTTTCGGAGGTAAATTTTCTTCTCTGGCACCAATAACTAGGATATTTTAGTTAGATTTTCTTTCTTTTATAAAATAGAATAAACTGCATAGGTTAGAATAGTTGCATGCATGTTCTACTTGATTGAAAAGACAATAAGTTTCTTTTAAAAAATCTATCTTTAGAACAAAATTTCACTAATTTTTCAAAATTTTTATGATAAATCTGCTTGAGTTGTATTTGGAACATGATGTTTAAGCTAAAGAACACACAACCTGTGAAAGATTTGAGCCTTTATGTATGGTTACATTATTTAACCATAATCATTTTATTCTTGTGTGTTTACTTCTCTATGATTGTAATCTATATTTTGTTTTATCTTATATGTCCAATATTTATTATATTTACATGCTTGCACATGATTGAGGCCATTATTTGTTTAAACTCACTTATCCAAATCAAGCCTACCCTTCTCAATTACCTTTGTTAACCACTTTGAGCCTTTAAAATCCCATTTGTTCTATATTTTACCACATTACTAACCTTAAGCTGAAAAACAATTGCATATCCCGAATTGAATCTTTGGTTAGCTTAAGATAGAATTGTGTATGCTAATTAAGTATGGGAAATTGTGGGAACAAAAGTTGTTGAGGGAATATGTCATGAAGATTTAAAGAGAATTTGGATACCTACTCATGCGAAAATATGAGAATGAAAAATCTATGTGCATTAATAAGCTTTATTTATTTAATAAAAAAAATCAATAAATAAGGGGACAAAAATTACCCCAATGTTAAATTTAGAATTCAAATATCAATGCACATATGATAGAATCAAAATACAAAGTTGAAACATGAGTATGGGTTGAAAAAAAGAATTATGGGTAGCTAAGCATGAATTTAAAAGTATATAGAATATATGTATATTAGGTGAGAGCTTAGGTTAATTAAAGATTCAATTTACAAAGCTCACTTAGCCATATGTATATCCTTACCTGCACCTTGGCCCCATTACAACCCTGAAAAGACCTCATGATGTTTGCATTGGTATATTAACTGTTGTTGATTGGTTAAGAGAAAAACAAAAGTTAGAAAACATGACTAGAAAAGAATTGAGTGATCACCCTATACACTAGAGATTAGAGCGTACATACATTATCAGTGAGGGTTCAATGCTTAAAATTTCATGTTTCCTGCTTTCATAAGCTATCTTCTTGCACTTTTATCGGTTTTATTGTATAATGATAGAATTAGTGGAATTTGAATTGTAACTGTTTTGAAGGGCTTATTTACTTTTGATCAAGTGGACAATAATCATATAGTTGCATTTATTTATATACGTAGGATTGCATTGCATTTCATGAGTTTCTGCATATTCATACTTATTTCCTTGTCTCCTTCAATTTAGCATGAGGACATGCTAACGTTTAAGTGTGGGGAGGTTGGTAAACCACTATTTTATGGTTTATATTGTGTTTAATTGTGTGGTTTTGTCATGATCCTTGCCCACTTATTCATCAATTTAGCATGCATTTAGATTTCCTTCCTAAATTCAGTACATGTTTGAAAACTGCTTCCTAGAGACTTAAATTATTTACTTTTAATTCTCCTTTATTCCATTCGATGCCATGATCTGTGTGTCAAGTGTTTCAGGCCTTATAGGGCATGAATGAGATGGAGATTGGAGAGGAAGCTAGCAAAAATGGAAGGAACACAAGAATTTGAGGAGATAACCAGTGAGAAGTGACGCGGTCGCATGGCTTACGCGACCGCGCGAAGGAGCGCAAATCGCAGCGATGCGGCCGCATGGTTTGCGCGGCCGCGCGGATTGGAAAGCGCTAGTGACGCGGTAGCATGGACGACGCGAACACGTGGAGAGGAAAAAGCGCAAGCGACGCGTCCGCATGGACGACGCGATCGCGTGAAATGTGCGATCTGCATAATCTGCAGAATCCGCTGGGGGCGATTTTGGGCCTTATTCTGGCCCAGTTTTTGGCCCGGAACAGCAGACTAGAGTCAGAGAATATGCAGAAACAACGGAGACATTCATTTAGTAGTTTTTAGATCTAGTTTTTCACTCTCTTAGGTTTTTCTCTCTAGTTTGAGGATTTTAATTTTCAATTGATTTTAGCATTGGAACATTGAGAAGAGTTATTTCCTCATCAAGACATCATCATTCTAGTTTATTCTCTTAACTTGGTTCTAATCTTCCATGTTCTTTGTTATGTTCAATTTTGTCATTCGGATACTTTTATGATTATTTAATGCAAGGATTATTTCTTTTTAATTCAATTTCAATATCAATAATCATGTCTTCTTTTAATTTCCTTTCATGTGCCATGGATTCTTTATTTACAATGCGTGAGTAGTTCCCTTACTTGATGGGGAGTTGATTAAAAGGAACTCTTGAGTTGGAAGGATTGAAAGAAAATTTGTAATTGGGTTAAATGTTGGATTGCTATCTTGTCACCGACGCCAATCCCCTTGAACTAAGTGGGTTGCAACTTGTGAACAGATCTGGCATTCCCACTTGTTTGACTTTTCTTTACCTAGTAAAGGATAACCAAATAGAACAACCATTAATTATAAATTAATCTTACAATCACATCATCAATAATAGAGATTCCAAACAATCAATTCCCAGTCAAGGCTTTTATTTATATTCTTTAAAATTCCTCAATTTAATTCCCAATTTACCTAGCTCAACTTCTTGGAACATCTGATTAATAAAACAGCACACTTTTCTGCAACTCGTTGGGAGACGACCTGGGACTTAAAACTCCCAGTAATTTTAATTTAAACTCTCTGTGACATATTTCTAAATTGATAGGCAGATTTTCGGTGAGTTAAGAACTATACTCACAACGTAACCATTTTAATAAATTTTTAATTCACCAGCTTCTGCTTCCCATCAATGCGACCATAAATAACCTAGTAATATTTAAACCCACCAACAAATTGTTATATGTTGTTTTACTGTGAAGTAAGAATATATCAAAATCAACTCAAAATGAACAACAAATTATTAGAGAATTCTAATGCATAAAGTTCTCTGATAAACAATAAATAATTTAAAACCACTAAAAAATAACTTAACACTCTCCTTTGATGTCTGCAAAATATATATCTGAAATAATATTATATTAATATTAGTATACAAAATTATATGATTAACGTAATTTTAAAATAGTTTATCAAGAGAATAATATAATATAAACTTTTATGATAAATTTTATCAAGTAACCCTACAATCATCTTGTTATGGCATCAGTGACACAATCTGGAGTTGGTGCAAAAATTGCTCTATCTTTAAAATAATTTTCAACGGATAAATTAGATAAAATATCTGGATACACAAATCAACGAGGCCATCCAAATCTTTTTCAGAATTCTTAACCAAATGTCAGATGGTATATGAATGATCGATTCACCATCTGTTGTATCACCAGCCAAACCATCACCAATTTTGAGTAGTAAATCTACAAAATTTCTAAGTTCTTGTGTGTTGTTGTTTTCACCTAGTGATAATCTCATATTTTTTTGCAAATTTCTGCTCATCAGTTAGTTTTTCTAAATACCCACTTATTTCACTCGCAAGAACATTAACATCAAAGTCCAACTCTTCGATTATAATTCTATCTTTTAAGTTGGACACCAAATTTTCTGGAGAATATGACATTCTACAATATTCTTTTAATGACTTGTCATTTGACTGGAGCAACTCTTCAATTTTTACAAGTGCAATATTTTTTATTTGGACTTCTAACATCATAAAATTTGTATTTTTTCAATTTAAAATAACATAATTAATTAAAAATTTATTAACTAAGTCTCTGATAAAAAAAAATTGAAATGCATTGTTGAATAATAAATAATACTTTCTTACTTTTGTTTTAAAAAATAATTCATTAATAACATGTTCTTTTAAAATTAGTGTTGTGATTAACATAGATATCAAAATCATTATAATATTAAAAAATAAAAGCACCGAGACAATCAATGCAAATGCAAGTATTCAACATAATGAATTTAGTTATAATTTGAATTTAATCGGATTCTATTTTTTACAAACCGCATGGATCAGATCGAATTTTGAATCTATTTCTTAAAACCAATCCAATCCAATTCAATCCAAATCGCACAATATACTATAATATTATTATTATTTTATTATCATATTTATAATTTTACTTATAGTATATTCAATTTGTTATACATTTTTATATTATTAATGTATTATTATTATTTAATAAATATTTTATGTTTAAAATAAAATTTATTTTTTTATTTTAATTAGTTTATAATTTTATTTCTATTGTTATGTTGTTGTTAATTTTTTAAAATATTATATTGTTAAAATTTGTTATATTATTATTGATTATTTAAAATTTAATATTAAGACTTATTATGTATATTTAATTTTTTTAATTTACAAAATTATAAATTTAATCTAATTCAAACTGTTTAAAATTGAATCAGATTGGATCAAATTTGTTTAAAAAAATTATCCAATTTAAATCGGACTATAAATAAAATTAATGTTTGGATGAAATATGTATTTAACTTAAAATCGATTCAAATCTTGCCTCAAACACCTCTAATATCCTACCCTCTGGTTGCCAGAATGCCAGCCCTGCAAATATCCCATATAGTACAATAAAAGTAGTTACGTGAATATTGTGGTTCTTTTTCTTTAATTCAAAATAACACAAGTGCTCTCTTCATTCTCTTGTCAATTTAACAAAAAGTTCAACAATCACACAGTTAAAGTTAAACTGTTCCATTAAAGAAAAATAATTGGAAAAAAAAAAAAAAAAGGGAAGAAAACATTACCCTTAGGCGTTAGTGGGGATCTGTTTCCACAATTTTATCATTTTTTTTTTAATATGGCCTACTTGACTTACACGTAGTGGTTGACAGCTCAATTTGGTCGTCTTCAACTACAAAGGCAATTTCCATGCAAACTTACCCATATATATATATATATATATATATATATATATATATATATATATATATATATATATATATATATAAAACTAATAAAATTTATTATTTTTGGTCAATAATTAATTAATAATATTTAAAGATATAAATTTAGAATATATTATCAAATTTTTAAATTAAAAAATTAAATTAATAATTAAAAATATTAATTAAAACATAATAAATTCTATTAACTCTTAAATTTTTCTATTCTAAAAAGTTGAAAATATATTCCCCCCCCCTCTCTGATATATTTCATACACTAATTTGTTTGCTAAAAGTATGCGGATTGATACACACTTTAATTTGTCCTAATAACCTGAATTTACTCAATTTAATTCGCATTCTACTAAATTTAATTCGCATTCTACTAAATTACTTTTAAATTTTTCTACCTTAGAACTTAGAAGGTTTAACAATAATTAAAGCCCACATGCATGCGTTAAAACCCTAATGCTACAGACATAATAATTTAAAACTATTTTATTTAATTTAACATTCACAATTTTATAGATATAATATTTATAATTACATATTTATTATATTTAATATTATTAAATTATTTTAATAATAATTAAAAAATATAAAATAAAATAATTTTAGACTAATTTAAACTAATTTTTTATTCTTTTCCCAAGCATTTTTGCTTTAAAAATATCTCAAAACTAAAACTTTACTCTCTCCCCTATTTATTTAACAATAACTATTTGAGTTATTTGAACAATAACATCAGGTTGGGGTATCGAAATCTCCTAGAGAAACAAATTCTGTAACATATTATAACACTTTACAAAATTATCAGATTGAGAACTTAATTTTATAACTAAATCTAACTATCTTTAAGTAGAGAAAGAGCTAGTACGGACTCTGTACTCAGAGAGATAAAAAGAAGGAGAGAGCGGGAGCGAGTGTTTGAGGGCGAAACACAAGGAGGATGGCGACCATGCCGTCGAAAGAAATAAGGGGGATAGTATGGGTGGGCGTGCATCCGGTGTTAAGGAGGATTTCTCACGAGAGGTTTCAAAGTCTACAAAGATCTCCTTTAGAGATAACGTCATTGGTCCAGAGAAATCGAAGGTCTTTGCACTTGCAGGATCTCTATCTGGGGATAGTATAGTGACGGTGGTGCGCAAGCAGGGCGATCCCCAACCTCTTTGTGTAAACTTCACTGAAGAAGCGAAGCTTTGTTTGGCAGAGCCTTATCAAGAAGTTTTAGTAGTCAAGGTCTTTGATAAAAATTATAGTTACACAGCTCTTTCATACAAGTTTCGGATTGTCTGGCGCATCAAAGGTGGCTTTGATCTGCTTGATGTGGGATTTGGGTACTTTATCGTAAAATTCGAATGCAGCTGAAGATCGTCAGAAGGTCATGCTTGGTGGCCCGTGGTTGATTGAGGGTCACTATGTTGTAAAATCGTGAGATGTAGATTTCCAACCATGTGAGCAATCCTTCGGGTCTACACTTGTATGGTTTTGGGTTTCGGAGCTCCCAATCTGGTGCTATCAGGAACAAGCCATGATGCGTATTGCTTCTGCAATAGGAGTCCCCATTAAAGTGGACTCAGCCACTAAGTTAGCTGAGAGAGAACGATATACCTGAGCCTGTGTTTAAATAAATTTAGGACTGTCGGTGATCAAGTATATCATTGTGGAAGGCGTAACTCATGAAGTAGAGTATGAAAGTTTAAATTTTATTTGTAATTCTTGTGCACGTTATGGCCACGATATGGCACAGTGCTTGGGTACAGACTCCAGGGAAGGAAAGGGTGCTGATTTTTTATGCCACCAAGCCCCGGGACGGTACAACGGCGGTGCCAAATCCTGAGCACAAAATTTAAAATTCAAATGAAGTAGAACCTGATGTGGTAGGCGGCGTTACTGATGAGAATCCCACACCGAATTTACAAGATGATTTGGCTGTTAATAAGTTGCATGGAAATAACATTGAGGAGGCTTGCATGCATGATGAACCGGGCTGGGAGCAAGTTGTAAGGAAAGGTAAAACCAAGCTGGGTCAGAAGCAATCTAACAAGGCCCAAAGAGGCACTCAATCCAGAACCGATTCGGGTAGGGTAACCAGGCCCACCATCCACTTCCCTCACAGGGATAGTTCCAGCTCTTATCGCGCCAGGGACGGGTCACGGGTCAAGGTCGGGCACAGCGCTTCCCGTGATGGTGACACGTCGATCTCCTCAACCCGACAAACCCCAGTGCCTCACGGATCTTCTCTTTGAAAACGACCAAGGCCGGCATCCCTATAGAGCTAGCTAGTTGAGAAGAGTGGAGGCACGGCGGTGGAAGCATCATGTCCTCTTGCAGCCGTGAAGGAGAGTGTTACCGTGGTGGTTCCATTGGAGAAGGAAGGCGCGTTGCCAGCTGTTGCTGCCAGTAGGCGGGAATGAGGAGATATTCCATGGAGATCCAACAAACATGAAGGTTATGGGAGTCACTCCCGCTGGGCAAGCCTCGGTTTGAGGTTGGTGAAGCACTTTGATTCGTTTGTTTTATATTTTATGTTATGGATAGCTTAAATATAATAG
The DNA here is from genome assembly GCF_003086295.3 of Arachis hypogaea. Taxonomy (NCBI): domain Eukaryota; kingdom Viridiplantae; phylum Streptophyta; class Magnoliopsida; order Fabales; family Fabaceae; genus Arachis; species Arachis hypogaea. The sequence goes on from NC_092050.1 coordinate 107,697,224, forward strand.
CTTAGAATATTAGTGGTGCTTATAAAAAGTAAGTCTGGGTGAATTGTAAAGAGCTAGTTAGGAAATTTAAACCTGTAATTTTTATTGTGGTTGAAACTCACTGTCTTTTTCAACATTTGAAACTGTTCTGGAAAATACTTGGTTATCACTCTATTGGTATAGTGGAGGCGTCAGGACATAAGGGGGGTATCTGGTTTCTTTCTGCAATGCAGGGTGTTCACTGCAAATGGGTTGATGCTTTTGATCAGTGTGTTACAGTTGAGGTTTAGGTGATTAATGTGATTTGAAGGTGCAGTGGTATCTATGGTAGTCCTCAATTTAATACCAGAATTCTGCTATGGGATTATCTTGTTATTCAGTCCTTGTCTTTCTGCGGGCTATGGATTGTTGTTGATGATTTTAATGAAGTACTATTCTCTCACGAATCTAAGGGTTACCACTTCTCGAGTCGCCATGCAGATCGGCTTGTTGGCTCTCTAGGAAATAGTGATCTGTTTGACTTGAAGACTATTGGGAGACGGTTTCTTGGCACAAAACGGTTAAAAATGGTGTTGAGGTGGCGAAAAAACTTGACTAGGTCTATATCAGCAATGGATGGTTATCTCTCTTTCTAGAGGCTTACACAGAAATTTTAAATAGGCTTCAGTCTGATCATTATCCTATCCTAGTGCGCTGTATAGGTCGTCCCCAACCGAAAAAGAATAGACCTTTTCGGTTTATTGCGGCTTGGGCAACTCATCCAGGGTACAGAGATATTGTGAACCAGTCATGGCGGGCTGACTACAAAGAGGTACATGGCAAGCTTTCAGAAGTGAGTAGAAGTAATAGAGGTTTTGTCTATGCGGAAAAAAGAACAATAGTTGATTGAGGAATTTAATAACACGCTTGTGCAGGAGGAACTTCTATGGTTTCAGAAATCCAGAGAACAGTGGGTAAAATTTGGAGATAGAAATACCAAGTTCTTTCATGTCCAGACTCTTATGCGGAGAAAGCATAATAAGATTCATGGTCTCTTTATTCAAGATGGGGTGTGGGAAACGGATCCGGAGGTCCTTAGAAGGGAAGCTAAATCCTTTTATAAACGCCTATTTTGCCAGTCGGAGGATGTGAATTTAAGTTGTCTTGGTGATATGCCGCTACCTTCCCTGAATGATGAAGTCTGTTGTAGCCTCACAGCGCCAGTTGCTTTGGAAGAAGTTAAGTCAGCTATTTTTAGTATGCATTCTTTTAAGGCGCCGGGACTTGATGGGTTTCAGGATTTCTTCTTTAAAAAATACTGGGAGATTGTTGGTTTTGATGTTTGGACTATGGTTCGTCATGCATTCTCTGGTTTGGATATGGATCCAAGGATGATGGAAACTCTTGTGGTTTTTATTTCGAAGGTAGAAAACCCAGTTTCCATGAAGGATTTCTGACCTATTAGTCTCTGTAATGTGGTTTACAAAGTTATAAGGAAGGTCCTGGTCAATAGACTTCGTCCCCATTTCAAAAAGATTGTTGGGCCCCTTCAAGGAGGGTTTATCCCGAGGAGAAGAACCCCAGACAACATCATTGTAGCATAAGAGGTTCTCCATTTTATGAAGAAGACAAAGTCAAAGAAAGGCACCCTAGCCTTTAAGATTGATCTGGAGAAAGTGTACGATAGAGTGGATTGGGGATTTCTGAAACAAACCCTTGTAAGTTTTAGCTTTCCTTCTCTGACAGTCAATCTGATTATGTGTTGTGTCACTGCTTCCTCGCTGTCTATCCTCTGGAATGGGGATAGATTAAATAGCTTCATTCCAAGCAGGGTTCTTAGGCAAGGAATCCCTATGTCATTATATCTGTTTGTATTGTGTATGGAGATATTGTCCCATTCTATTAATCAACAAGTTGATAGGGACTTGTGGAAGCTGGTTGCGATTTCTAAATGGGGTCAAAGAATTTCTCATTTGATGTTTGCCGATGATTTGCTTCTTTTCTGTAAAGGCGAAAAACAATAAGTTCAAACTGTAATGGTAGTTTTGGAAAACTTCTGCGGAGCCTATGGGATGAAGGTCAATGTGAAAAAATCTAAAGCACTATGCTCTAAGAATGTTTCAGTGACAAGAAAAGAGATTTTCACCAGAGTGTCCTCCATTAGATTCATCCAGAACTTGGCTAAGTATTTAGGGGTAAACCTTAATCATTCTCGGGTGACACGCACAACTTTCAACGATTTTTTGGACAAGATTCGGGGAAGGCTAGCTAGCTGGAAAGGGAGATTGCTTAATAAGACGGGCAGACTTTATTTGCTCAATCCAGTAGTGACTGCGATTCCTACTTGGCTCATGCAGGTATCTCTCTTCCTTAAAGGGGTAACTAATAAGATAGAATCCATCATGCAGAACTTTCTATGGAATGGTCAAGCTGATGATAGAAGCTTGAATGTAGTTAACTAGAAGGTGTTAACACCCCTAAGAAGTTTCGGGGTTTGGGAATTAGAGATTCTTTTTGTGCTAATATTATTCTTCTTGGAATGCTAGTGTGGAAACTTTTTCACCATCCTGACAAGCTATGGGTTCAACTATTGATGAAGAAATACCATTCCTTTAAGGATGATTGCTTCAGTCGGTCTCGAGGCAGGGATTTTATGTTTGGAAGAGTATATGTTGAGCTTGGGATATCTTAAAGGAAGATTTTATTTGGTGCATTGGGGATTTGGAACAAAACTTTTGGTTTTCTAAATCGGGAAGAGAGGGGCAACTGTGTCTTGAGATGGATTATGTTCACATTTCTGATGCGGATCTCCGGATCTTGGATCTTTGGTCATCTGAACAGTGGAACCTTGAGAATATCTATTCTCCTTTGAATCAGTCTCTGCAGAGCAACATTAACTCTTACAACCCGAATGTTCAAGCTGGATCAGAGATCGGTTGGTGTTGGACTGGTGCGGCTTCAAAGGTTTATGACGCTCGTAGTGGTTATTTGTGGCTCAGTAAGAAGATGTTTAGTTGGGAGGACACGGGAAATTTACTTTGGCTTTGGCGTCAACATGTTCTGGAAAAATACAAATTCTTGGCCTGGCTATGTGGTGCGCAGAAAATGTGATTGCACTTTGATTATGTAAAATTCATTGCTCTTTCTTTCCCTGGTAATGGCGCCAAAAACATGATGCCAATACCATGGTTCACAACTTCGCACAACTAACCAGCAAGTGCACTGGGTCGTCCAAGTAATACCTTACGTGAGTAAGGGTCGAATCCCACGGAGATTGTTGGTATGAAGCAAGTTATGGTCACCTTGTAAATCTCAGTCCGGCAGATATAAATTGATAATGGTGTTTTCAAAAATAATATAATAAAACAGGGATAGAAATACTTATGTAAATCATTGGTGAGAATTTCATATAAGCGAATAGAGATGCTTTCGTCCCTCTGAACCTCTGCTTTCCTGCTATCTTCATCCAATCAGTCTTACTCCTTTCCATGGCTGGCTTTATGTGATACATCACCACTGTCAATGGCTACTTTCGGTCTTCTCTCGGGAAAATGATCCAAATGCCCTGTCACGGCACGGCTAATCGTCTGGAGGCATCACCCTTGTCAATGGTTTCATCCTATCCTCTCAATGAAAATGGTCAATGCACCCTGTCACGGCACGGCTATTCATCTGTCGATTCTCGATCATGCTGGAATAGGATTTACTATCCTTTTGCGTCTGTCACTACGCCCAGCAATCGCGAGTTTGAAGCTCGTCACAGTCATTCAATCATTGAATCCTACTCGGAATACCACAGACAAGGTTTAGACTTTCCAGATTCTCTTGAATGCCGCCATCATTCTAGCTTACACCACGAAGATTCCGATTAAGAGATCTAAGAGATACTCATTCAGTCGAAGGTAGAACGGAAGTGGTTGTCAGGCACGCGTTCATAGGGAATGATGATGATTGTCACGTTCATCACATTCAGGTTGAAGTGCGAATGAGTATCTTAGAAGTGAAATAAGATGAATTGAATAGAAAACAGTAGTACTTTGCATTAATCTTTGAGGAACAGCAGAGCTCCACACCTTAATCTATGGAGTGCAGAAACTCTACCGTTGAAAATACATAAGTGAAAGGTCCAGGCATGGCCGAGATGACCAGCCCCCAAAACGAGATCACATGATCAAAATACAATCCAGGATCCAGGATGTCTAATACAATAGTAAAAGGTCCTATTTATAATAAACTAGTCACTAGGGTTTACAAAAATAAGTAATTGATGCATAAATCCACTTCCGGAGCCCGCTTGGTGTGTGCTTGGGCTGAGCTTGAGTGTTGCACGTGTAGAGGCCATTTGTGGAGTTGAACGCCAGTTTTGGTGCCAGTTTGGGCGTTCAACTCTGGTTTTGGATCCTTTTCTGGCGCTGGACGCCAGAATTGGGCAGAGAGCTGGCGTTGAACGCCAGTTTGCGTCATCTATTCTTGACTAAAGTATGGACTATTATATATTGCTGGAAAGCCCTGAATGTCTACTTTCTAACGCAATTGGAAGCGCGCCATATAGAGTTCTGTAGCTCCAGAAAATCCACTTTGAGTGCAGGGAGGTCAGAATCCAACAGCATCAGCAGTCCTTCTTCAACCTCTGAATCTAATTTTTGCTCAAGTCCCTCAATTTCAGCCAGAAAATACCTGAAATCACAGAAAAACACACAAACTCATAGTAAAGTCCAGAAATGTGAGTTTAACATAAAAACTAATGAAAACATCCCTAAAAGTAACTAGATCCTACTAAAAACATACTAAAAATAATGCCAAAAAGCGTATAAATTATCCGCTCATCATAACACCAAACTTAAATTGTTGCGTGTCCCCAAGCAACTGAAAATCAAATAGGATAAAAAGAAGAGAATATACTATAAATTCCAAACTATCAATGAAACATAGCTTCAATCATATGAGCGGGACTTATAGCTTTTTGCCTCTTGAATAGTTTTGGCATCTCACTTTATCCATTGAGGTTCAGAATGATTGGCATCCATAGGAACTCAGAGTTCAGATAGTGTTATTAACTCTCCTAGTTCAGTATGATGATTCTTGAACACAGCTATTTTATGAGTCTTGGCCGTGGCCCTAAGCACTTTGTTTTCCAGTATTACCACCGGATACATAAATGCCATAGACACATAATTGGGTGAACCTTTTCAGATTGTGACTCAGCTTTGCTAAAGTCTCCAATTAGAGGTGTCCAGGGTTCTTAAGCACACTCTTTTTTTTTTGCTTTGGACCTTGACTTTAACCGCTCAGTCTCAAGTTTTCACTTGACACCTACACGCCACAAGCACATGGTTAGGGACAGCTTGGTTTAGCTGCTTAGGCCAGAATTTTATTCTTGTAGGCCCTCCTATCCACTGATGATCAAAGCCTTGGGATCCTTTTTATTTGCCCTTGCCTTTTGGTTTTAAGGGTTATTGGCTTTTTGCTCTTGCCTCTTGGTTTTAAGAGCTTTTGGCTTTTTCTGCTTGCTTTTTCTTTCTATTTTTTTTCACTTATATTTTTTTTTTCTGCAAGCTTTGTTCTTTGCTGCTTTTTCTTGCTTCAAGAATCATTTTTATGATTTTTCAGATTATCAAATAACATGTCTCCTAGTCATCATTCTTTCAAGAGCCAACATATTTAACATTCTTTAAACAACAACTTCAAAATATATATGCACTGTTCAAGCATTCATTCAGAAAACAAGAAGCATTGTCACCACATCAATATAATTAAACTAAGTTCAAGGATAAATTCGAAACTCATGTACTTCTTGTTCTTTTGAATTAAAACATTTTTCATTTAAGAGAGGTGATGGATTCTTAGGACATTCATATCTTTAAGGCATAGTTACTAATTACTAATGATCATGTAATAAGACACAAACATGGATAAGCACATAACATAAAAAACGAAAAACAGAAGAAATAAGAACAAGGAATGAATCCACCTTAGTGATGGTGGCATTTCCTTCTTGAGGAACCAATGATGTCCTTGAGCTCTTCTATGTCTCTTCCTTGTCTTTGTTGCTCCTCCCTCATTGATTTTTGATCTTCTCTTATTTCATGGAGCATGATGGAGTGCTCTTGATGTTCCACCCTTAATTGTCCCATGTTGGCACTTAATTCTCCTAGGGAGGTGTTGATTTGCTCCCAATAGTTTTGTGGAGGAAAATGCATTTGAGGCATCTCCGGGATCTCATGGTGATGAGCTTCCTGCGCCTCTTGAGCTCCATGAATGGGCTCTCTTGCTTGCTCCATCTTTTTCTTAGTGATGGGCTTCTCTTCCTTAATAGGAATGTCTCCTTCTATGAAAGCTCCAGCTGAGTAACATAGATGGCAGATAAGATGAGGAAAAGCTAGCCTTGCCATGGGGGATGACTTTTCGGCTATTTTGTAGAGTTCATTAGAGATGACTTCGTGAACTTCTATTTCCTCTCCAATCATGATGCTATGAATCATGATGGCCTGATCCACAGTAACTTCAGATCGGTTGCTAGTGGGAATGATTGAGCATTGAATGAACTCCAACCATCCTCTAGCCACAGGCTTGAGGTCCAATCTTCTTAGTTGAACCGGCTTGCCTTTGGAGTCAATCTTCCACTGAGCTCCTTCCACACATATGTCCATAAGGACTTGGTCCAACCTTTGATTAAAGTTGACCCTTCTAGTGTAGGGGCATTCATCACCTTGCATCATGGGCAAGTTAAACGCCAACCTCACATTCTCCGGACTAAAATCTAAGTATTTCCCCCAAACCATTGTAACGTAGTTCTTTGGATCCGGGTTCTTACTTTGATCATGGTTCTTGGTGATCCATGCATTGGCATAGAACTCTTGAACCATTAGGATGCCGACTTGTTGGATGGGATTTGTTAGAACTTCCCAACCTCTTCTTTGAATTTCATGTCGGATCTCCGGATACTCATTTCTTTTGAGTTTGAAAGGGACCTCGGGGATCACCTTCTTCTTGGCCACAACATCATAGAAGTGGTCTTGATGGGCTTTGGAGATGAACCTTTCCATCTCCCATGACTCGGAGGTGGAAGCTTTTGTCTTCCCTTTCCCCTTTCTAGAGGATTCTCCGGTCTTAGGTGCCATCAATGGTAATGGAAAAACAAAAAGCTTATGCTTTTACCACACCAAACTTAGAATATTGCTTGCCCTCAAGCAATAAAAGAAAGAATAGAGGAAGAAGAAGAAGAAAATATGGAGAGGAGGGGTGAAGTGTGTTTCGGCCAAGTAGAGAGGAGAGGGTTGTGTTGTGTGAAAATGAGGAAGAATGAAGGGCTATATATAGGGGAGGGAGGGGAGTTAAGGTTCGGCCATTTAAGGTGGGTTTGTGTGGGAAATTGGTTTTGAATTTTGAAGGTAGGTGGAGTTTATGAGGTAGGTTTATGGGGAAGAGTGGATGGATGTGAGTGGTGAAGAAGTGATGGGGAAGAGAGATTGAGGTGATTGGTGAAGGGTTTTGGGGAAGAGTGTTTATGGGATTGTGTGAAAGAGGGGTGAGAAGAAGTGAGTGGAGGTAGGTGGAGATCCTGTGGGATTCACAGATCCTGAGATGATCCTGTGGTGTCCACAGATCCTGAGGTGTCAAGGATTTGCATCCCTGCACCAATTAGGCATGTAAAATGCCTTTGCAGACAACTCTGGGCGTTCAGCACCAGGTTGGTACCCATTTTGGGCGTTCAACGCCCATTTGTTGCCATTTCTGGCGTTGAACGCCAGAACCATGCTTGTTCTGGGCGTTCAGCGCCAGGATGCTACCCATTTTGGGCGTTCAGCGCCAGAACCATGCTCTGTTCTGGCGTTGAACGCTAGGCAGGTGCTTCCTCCAGGGTGTGATTTTTCTTCTGCTGTTTTTGATTCCGTTTCCAATTTTTATATTTATTTTATGACTCCACATGATCATGAACCTAAGAAAACATGAAAAACAAAAATATAGTTAGATAAATAAACATTGAATTGCCTCCCAACAAGCGCTTCTTTAATGTCAATAGCTTGACAGTGGGCTCACATGGAGCCTCACAGATGTTCAGAGCATTGTTGAGGCTCTCCAACACCAAACTTAGAGTTTGGATATGGGAGTTCAACACCAAACTTAGAGTTTGGTTGTGGCCTCCCAACACCAAACTTAGAGTTTGACTGTGGGGGCTTTGTTTGACTCTGCTTTGAGAGAAGCTTTTTATGCTTCCTCTCCATGGATGCAGAGAGAGGTCCTTGAGTTGTAAACACAAGGTTGTCCTCATTCAATTGAAGGAATAATTCTCCTCTGTCCACATCAATCACAGCTCTTGCTGTGGCTAGGAAAGGTCTTCCTAGGATGATGGATTCATCCTCTTCCTTTCCAGTATCCAGGACTATGAAGTCAGCAGGGATGTAAAGGCCTTCAACCTTTACTAACACGTCCTCTACTTGTCCATAAGCCTGTTTTCTTGAGTTGTCTGCCATCTCTAATGAGATTCTAGCAGCTTGCACCCTATAGATTCCCAGTTTCTCTATTACAGAGAGGGGCATGAGGTTTATTCCTGAACCAAGGTCACACAGAGCCTTAAAGATCCTGGTGCCTATGGTACAAGGTATTATGAACTTTCCAGGATCCTGTCTCTTCTGAGGCAATGTCAGTTGATCCAGATCACTTAGTTCATTGGTGAACAAGGGAGGTTCATCTTCCCAAGTTTCAATACCAAATAATTTGGCATTCCGCTTCATGATTGCACCAAGAAACTTGGCAGTTTGCTCTTCAGTAACATCCTCATTCTCTTCAGAAGAGGAATACTCATCAGAGCTCATGAATGGCATAAGGAGGTTCAATGGAATCTCTATGGTCTCTAGATGAGTCTCAGATTCCTTTGGTTCCTCAGAGGGAAACTCCTTATTGATCACTGGACGTCCCAGGAGGTCTTCCTTCTTGGGATTCACGTTCTCTCCTTTCCTCACAGGTTCGGCCATGGTGCTTATGTCAATGGCCTTGCACTCTCCTTTTGGATTCTCTTCTGTATTACTTGGGAGAGTACTAGGAGGGATTTCAGTGATCCTTTTACTCAGCTGGCCCACTTGTGCTTCCAAGTTTCTAATGGAAGACCTTGTTTCATTCATGAAACTCACAGTGGCCTTAGATAGATCAGAGACTAAAATTGCTAAATTAGAAGTATTTTGTTCAGAGTTCTCTGTCTGTTGCTGAGTGGATGATGAAAAAGGCTTGCTATTGCTAGACCTGTTTCGTCCATCATTATTAAAGCCTTGTTGAGGCTTTTGATCCTTCCATGAGAAATTTGGATGATTTCTCCATGATGAGTTATAGGTGTTTCCATAAGGTTCACCTAAGTAATTCACCTCTGCTATTGCAGGGTTTTTAGGATCATAAGCTTCTTCTGCATAGGAAACTTCTTGAGTACTGTTGGATGCAGCTTGCATTCCATTCAGACTCTGAGAAATCATATTGACTTGCTGAGTCAATATTTTGTTCTGAGCCAATATGGCATTCAGAGTATCAACTTCAAGAACTCCCTTCTTCATAGGCGTCCCATAATTCACAGGATTCCTTTCAGAAGTGTACATGAACTGGTTATTTGCAACCATGTCAATGAGTTCTTGAGCTTCTGCAGGCGTTTTCTTTAGGTGAATGGATCCACCTGCAGAAGTATCCAATGACATCTTTGATAGCTCAGATAAACCATCATAGAATATATCCAGGATGGTCCATTCTGAAAGCATGTCAGAGGGACACTTTTTGGTTAACTGTTTGTATCTTTCCCAAGCTTTATAGAGGGATTCACCATCTTTTTGTTTGAAAGTTTGAACATCCACTCTAAGCTTGCTCAGCTTTTGAGGATGAAAGAACTTGGCTAAGAAAGCCGTGACCAGCTTATCCCAAGAGTTCAGGCTGTCTTTAGGTTGAGAGTCCAACCATATTCTAGCTCTGTCTCTTACAGCAAAAGGGAAAAGCATGAGCCTGTAGACTTCCGGATTTACTCTATTAGTCTTAACAGTATCACAGATCTGCAAGAATTTAGTTAAGAACTGAAAAGGATCTGCAGATGGAAGTCCATGAAACTTGCAGCTCTGCTGCATCAGAGAAACTAGCTGAGGTTTTAGCTCAAAGTTGTTTGCTCCAATGGCAGGAATGGAGATGCTTCTTCCATGTAAATTGGAATTAGGTGCAGTAAAGTCACCAAGCATCCTCCTTGCATTATTATTTTCGGCTGCCATCTCCTCTTCTTGTTTGAAAATTCCTAACAGGTGCTTACTGGTTTGTTGTAATTCAGAGTCCTTTCAGGTTCTGGATCTGCTTCAACAATTATATTCTTGTCTTTGCTCCTGCTCATATGAAAAAGAAGAAACAGAAAAAAAAAATAATAATAATAGGGATCCTTTTTACCACAGTATAGAGGTCCCTGTGTGAGTAGAAAAAAAGAAGGAGATGAGAGAGAAAGAGAATTTTCGAAAATGATTTTTGAAAAAGAGTTAGTGGTTTTCGAAAATAGTTTTTGAAAAGTGTTAGAAATTTTTCGAAAATTAAAATTAAAAATAATTAGTTAATTAAAAAGAAATTTTGAAAAAGAGGGAAGATATTTTCGAAAATTAGAGAGAGAAAGTTAGTTAGGTGGTTTTGAAAAAGATAAGAAACAAACAAAAAGTTAGTTAGTTAGTTGAAACAAATTTGAAAATCAATTTTGAAAAGATAAGAAGTTAGGAAGTTAGAAAAGATATTTTTGAAATCAAATTTTTGAAAAAGATAAGATAAGAAGATATTTTTGAAAAGATATGATAGAAATTAGTTTTGAAAAAGATTTGATTTTTAAAATCACAATTAATGACTTGATTCATAAGAAATCACAAGATATGATTCTAGAACTTAAAGTTTGAATCTTTCTTAACAAGCAAGTAACAAACTTGAAATTTTTGAATCAAAACATTAATTGGTGATGTTATTTTCGAAAATCATGTGATAAAGAAAAGGAAAAGATTTTTGAAAAATATTTTTGGAATTTTCGAAAATAACTAAAAAAATTTGAAAAATATTTGATTTTTTTGAAAAAGATTTTGAAAAAGATAAGATTTTTAAATTGAAAATTTGATTTGACTCATGAAAACAACTAGATTTTAAAAAAATTTTGAAAAAGTCAATCCAAATTTTCGAATTTGATGAGAGAAAAAGGGAAAGATATTTTTTTTGAATTTTTAATGATGAGAGAGAAAAATAACAAAAATGATGCAATGCATGAAAGTTATGGATCAAAACAATGAATGCATGCAAGAATGCTATGAATGTCAAGATGAACACCAAGAACACTATGAAGATCATGATGAACATCAAGAACATATTTTTGAAAAATTTTTAATTCAAAGAAAATATGCAAGACACCAAACTTAGAATTCTTTAATGCTTAGACACTAAGAATTCAATAATGCATATGAAAAACAAGAAAAGACACAAAACATGCAAATGCAAAGATCAAACAAGAAGACTTACCAAGAACAACTTGAAGATCATGAAGAACACTATGAATGCATGAATTTTTAAAAAAAATGCAAGATGAACATGCAATTGACACCAAACTTATAACATGACTCAAGACTCAAACAAGAAACACAAAAAATATTTTTAATTTTTATGATTTTCTAATTTTTTTTGTATTTTTTTCGAAAATTATTTGAAAAACAAAAATAAGGATTCCAAAATTTTTAATATGAATTCCAGGAATCTTATGCTCTTTAGTCTAAGGCTCCAATCACAGGGTCAGGCATGGCTCAATAGCCAGCCAAGCTTTAGTATGTAACTCAGACATGACACGTCTAACATGCCCTACAGTCGTAGCTTTACAGCCAGCCAGGCTTCAACATGCTTTATGAAACACTAGAATTCATTCTTAAAAATTCTGAATAGAATCATAAAATTTTTTTTTGAAAACATTTTTTTTATTTAAAAAAAATTTTTTTTTTCGAAAACAAAGGAGAAAATTTTTGAAAAATTTTTCAAAAAAATTTTGAAAACAAAACAAAAAGAAAATTACCTAATCTGAGCAACAGGATGAACCGTCAGTTGTCCAAACTCGAACAATCCCCGGCAACAGCGCCAAAAACTTGGTGCGCAGAAATTGTGATTACACTTTGATTATGTAAAATTCATCGCTCTTTCTTTCCCTGGTAATGGCGCCAAAAACATGATGCCAATACCATGGTTCACAACTTCTCACAACTAACCAGCAAGTGCACTGGGTCGTCCAAGTAATACCTTACATGAGTAAGGGTCGAATCCCACGGAGATTGTTGGTATGAAGCAAGCTATGGTCACCTTGTAAATCTCAGTCAGGCAGATATAAATTGATACTGGTGTTTTCAAAAATAATATAATAAAACAGGGATAGAAATACTTATGTAAATCATTGGTGAGAATTTCAGATACGCGAATAGAGATGCTTTCGTCCCTCTGAATCTCTGCTTTCCTGCTATCTTCATCCAATCAGTCTTACTCCTTTCCATGGCTGGCTTTATGTGATACATCACCACTGTCAATGGCTACTTTCGGTCTTCTCTCGGGAAAATGATCCAAATGCCCTGTCACGGCACGGCTAATCGTCTGGAGGCATCACCCTTGTCAATGGTTTCATCCTATCCTCTCAGTGAAAATGGTCAACGCACCCTGTCACGGCACGGCTATTCATCTGTCGGTTCTCGATCATGCTGGAATAGGATTTACTATCCTTTTGCGTCTGTCACTACGCCCAGCAATCGCGAGTTTGAAGCTCGTCACAGTCATTCAATCATTGAATCCTACTCGGAATACCACAGACAAGGTTTAGACTTTCCGGATTCTCTTGAATGCCGCCATCATTCTAGCTTACACCACGAAGATTCCGATTAAGAGATCTAAGAGATACTCATTCAGTCGAAGGTAGAACGGAAGTGGTTGTCAGGCACGCGTTCATAGGGAATGATGATGATTGTCACGTTCATCACATTCAGGTTGAAGTGCGAATAAGTATCTTAGAAGTGAAATAAGATGAATTGAATAGAAAACAGTAGTACTTTACATTAATCTTTGAGGAACAGCAGAGCTCCACACCTTAATCTATGGAGTGCAGAAACTCTACCATTGAAAATACATAAGTGAAAGGTCTAGGCATGGCCGAGATGACCAGCCCCCAAAACGAGATCACAGGATCAAAATACAATCCAGGATCAAGGATGTCTAATACAATAGTAAAAGGTCCTATTTATAATAAACTAGTCACTAGGGTTTACAAAAATAAGTAATTGATGCATAAATCCACTTCCGGGGCCTGCTTGGTGTGTGCTTGGGCTGAGATTGAGTGTTGCACGTGTAGAGGCCATTTGTGGAGTTGAACGCCAGTTTTGGTGCCAGTTTGGGCGTTCAACTCTGGTTTTGGATCCTTTTCTGGTGCTGAACGCCAGAATTGGATAGAGAGCTGGTGTTGAACGCCAGTTTGTGTCATCTATTCTTGACCAAAGTATCGACTATTATATATTGCAGGAAAGCCCTGGATGTCTACTTTCCAACGCAATTGGAAGCTCGCCATTTCGAGTTCTGTAGCTCCAGAAAATCCACTTTGAGTGCAGGGAGGTCAGAATCCAACAGCATCAGCAGTCCTTCTTCAACCTCTGAATCTAATTTTTGCTCAAGTCCCTCAATTTCAGCCAGAAAATACCTGAAATCATAGAAAAACACACAAACTCATAGTAAAGTCCATAAATGTGAATTTAACATAAAAACTAATGAAAACATCCCTAAAAGTAACTAAATCCTACTAAAAACATACTAAAAATAATGCCAAAAAGCGTATAAATTATCCGCTCATCACTATGTCTTTAGGAAGCTCTTCCTACTACTGCATTTCATTTTAAGAGGGACATTTCGCACAGGATAGCTGTCCACGATGTTTCTCAGGTCAGGAATCGATTTTACATTGCATTCAGGATTGTCCAAAAGACCAGCTAGTTTGGCAAGCTTTGGGGATCTCCGGTCGACCACTAGATTTGATGGGTTGGTTCTTACAAAATAGCAAACAACTCCCTTTTAGATTCTTTTCTGGTCTCTGGTGAATTTGGCGTTTGATGAATAATAAGATCTTTCATCCCCACGAGCCTTGGACCACGGACAAGGTAACTGGTATGGCTTTGTCCTTAGAAAAAGAGCTCTGAAATATTTTTGAGTTGCAACGAGTGTCTATCCCCCTACCATTAGTGGCTCTTGGATTCCTCCCTCGGTGGGTACTGGTGCGCGGAATTACACTTCGCACAATTGAACTAGCAAGTGCACTGGGTCGTCCAAGTAATACTTGAGTGAGTCAGGGTCGATCCCACGAGGATTGTTTGCTTGAATCAAACTGTGGTTATCTTGTAGATCTTAGTCAGGCGGATATAAAAGTTGTTTGTTTGTTTGAAGCGCATAAAAGTAAAATAAAAATAACGTTACTCAATTGAAGGTGAATGCAATGATAAGAAGATGGTTAAGGCTTTAGAGATACTTTGTTCTTCTGGATTAATTCGGTCTCACTATCTATGCCAACTGTGAATGATTTTTTTTATGGCAGGCTGTATGTGATCAACGCCTTTCTTGAGAGGTCACCAATCTTCCTCCAGGCTGAACACCAGGGTTAGTGCGCATCTAGTCTAATTGAGAGTGATGCTCCTGCAGTCTGTTCCCTTTGATGATCCTACTCAAAACACCACAGACAAGGTTGAATCTTCTGGATCAGAGAATGCTGCGCCTTTGGTTCTAGCCTTTACCATAAAGAACCTAATCTCTCGATACCTCGGCTGGATTGGTGTCTTTTGAAGTCCCCAATGAAGTCGTGGATTAGCCGTCTAAGAGATGTATAATCAAGATAGTGGTTCATTGATATCCGATGAAAGACGCTCATTGAACCCATGTAGAATAGAGATAACCTTGTGCCAGTTCAACTCATTCATAAGGTTGAAGAATGAAGATACATCTTAGAATAGAGAATCAAACACGAATTGAGATAGAACAGTAATACTTTGATTAATCCATAAAACTCAGTAGAGCTCCTCCCCTTAACCTAGGAGGTTTAAAGACTCATACTGATAAAATATAATGAAAGGTTTGAAAATACTAGGAGATCCTCTTCTTGTCTAACAACGGTTGATCTTCTCCTTTAAATACTAAACTAATGACTAAGGATTATAGAAATATGATAAGCTTAGGCTTGTAGTGCGAAAATCTACTTTTGGGGCCCACTTGGTGAGTGTTTCGGCTGAGCTTGAGTGGTCTGCACGTGCTAGGATGATCCTTGGGTGTTGAACACTGGCTAGGGACACCCTTATGGGCGTTGGACGCTGGCCACTCCTCTGTGGGTGTTGGACGCCTGGATTGGGGTAGATGGCTGGCGTTGAACACAAGTTTTGGACCTTTAATTCTGAAGCAAAGTATGGACTATTATATATTTCTGGAAAGTCCTGGACGTTAGCTTTCCATAGCCATTGAGAACGCTCCATTTGGACTTCTATGGCTCCAGAAAAGCTCTTTCGAGTGCAAGGAGGTAAGATCCTGATAGCATCTGCAGTGCTTTCTCTGCCTCTGAATCAGACTTTTGCTCTAGCTCCTCAATTTCAGCCAGAAAATACCTGAAATTGTATAAAAACACAAAAAATCATAGTAGAATCCAAAAATGTGAATTTTTCACTAAACCTATAAAAATATAATAAAACTCAAATGAAACATGTTGAAAACTATATGAAAATGATGCCAAAAAGCGTATAAAATATCTGCTCATCACAACACCAAGCTTAAACTGTTGCTTGTCCCCAAGCAACTAAAAACAAAGTAGGATAAAAAGAAGAGTAAGGTATAATAAATCTCATAGATTTCAGTGAAGCTCAGTTTCAATTAGATGAGCGGGACTTAGTAGCTTTTTGCCTCTGAATAGTTTTGGCATCTCACTATCCATTGAAACTCAGAAGTGTTGGTCTCTTTAGGAACTTAGAATCCAGATGATATTATTGACTTTCCTAGTTCAGTTTTTTTTATTCTTGAACACCGCTTTTAGAGTCTTGGCTGTGGCCCTAAGCACTTTGTTTTCCAATATTACCACCGGATACATAAATGCCATACACACTTAACTGGGTGAACCCTTTTCTGATTGTGATTCAGCTTTGCTATAATCCCCAGATAGAGGTATCCAGAGTTCTTAAGCACACTCTTTTTGCTTTGGATCATGACTTTAACTCTTTGGATCACGACTTTAACTGCTCAGTCTCAAGCTTTTCACTTGACACCTTCACACCACAAGCATATAGTTAGGGACACTATTCAATTGGAGTGCTTAGGCCAAGATTTTGTTTTTTTAGGCCTTCCTAACCATTGATGCTCAAAGCCTTAGATCTTTTTACCCTTGCCTTTTGGTTTAAAGGGTTATTGGCTTTTTGGTCTTGCCTTTTGGTTTAAAGAGCTATTGGCTTTTTCTGCTTTTTGTTTCTTTTTCAACTTGCTTTTTTTTTTCCGCATGCATTTGTTTTTTTCTTTTTATTGCATCTTGCTTTTTTTTCTTGCTGCTTTTTCTTGCTTCAAGAATCGAATTTTTGGATTTTTCAGATTACCAATAATACTTCACTTTTATCATCATTCTTTCAAGAGCCAACATTCTTAAACACCAATTTCAAATATGCATTGTTTATTCATACAATCAAAAAACAAAAGCAATGCCACCACGTCAAAGTAAGGTAAGAGATATATGGAATATCTTATAACTTTAAGACATAGATAGAAATGATCATGCAATAAGAATACAAGAACAGATAATAAAACATAATGGAAAACAGAAAAATAACATAAAAGAAGGGGTGATAAAACGGGACCACCTTAATGACGGCAACTACCACTTCCTCTAGAGAATCCAATTGAGTGCTTGATGTCTTCAATGTCACGCCCTTGTCTTTGTAGTTCCTCCCTCATAGCTCTTTGGTCTTCTCTCATTTCGTTGAGGATGGTAGAATGCTCTTGATGCTCTATCCTCAACTAATTCAGTTAGAGCTTAATTCTCCCATGGAGGTTTGCCATTGATCCCAATAGCTTTGAGGAGGAAAATACATCCCTTGAAGTATCTCAGGAATCTCATGTTGAGGCGGCTCCACATGCTCATGTTGTGGTTCATGTGCCGACTCTCTAGTATGCTCCATCCTTCTTTTAGTGATGGGCTTGTCCTACTCAATTGGAATATCACCTTCTATGACAATCCCAGCTAAATTGCATAGGTGATAGATAAGATGAGGGAAAGCCAACCTTGCATGGGTGGAGGGCTTATCCGCCACTTTGTACAACTCTTGAGGTATCACCACATGTACTTCCACCTCTTCTCCGAGCATGATTCAATGGATCATGATGGCTTAGTCTATAGTCACTTCAGACCGGTTGCTAGTAGGGATGATAGAGTGTTGGATGAATTCCAACCATCCTCTAGCTATGAGCTTGAGGCCAGGCCTTCTTCGTTGGACAGGCTTGCCTTGGGAATCTCTTTTCCACTGTGCTCCTTCCACACAGATGTCTGAGAGCACTTGATCTAACCTCTGATCATGATTGACTCTTCTAGTGTAAGGATGTGGGTCGCCTTGCATCAAAGGTAAGTTGAACGCCAACCTCACATTTTTCGGGCTAAAATCTAAGATTCTCCCTTGGACCATGGTGCTCCAATTTTTAGGATGAGGGTTCACACTAATGTCATGGTTTTTCGTGACCTATGCATTAGCATAGAACTCTTGCACCATTAAGATCCCAATCTCTTAGATGGGATTGGTTAGGACTTTCCAACCTCTTCTCCGGATCTCATGTCGGATATTCGGATACTCATTCTTCTTAAGCTCCAAAGAGACCTCAAGGATCACCTTTTTCTTTGCCACTACTTCATAGAAGTGGTCTTGGTGGGCTTTGGTGATGAATTTCTCCATCTTCCAAGATTCAGAGGTGGGGGCTATGACCTTTCCTTTCCTCTTTCTAGAGGGTTCTCTGGCCTTGGGTGCCATAAGTGGGAATGGAAAGCAAAAATTAAAGCTTTTCCAACACCAAACTTAAAACTTTGCTCGCCCTCGAGCAAAAATAAACAAAGGAGAAGAATGGAGTAGAAGAAGAAGAAGATAGATGGAGATGGAGGGAGAAGAGCAGTTTGGCCAAGTGAGGGCTAAAGGGGGTATGAGTAGTGTGTGGGATAAGTGGAATGAGGGGGGTATTTATAGTGAGGGTATGATTAGGGTTTCGAATAGTGGGGGGGGGTGGGGGAATATGGGTGGGAAAGTTTGAATTTTAGTAGGTGGGGATTGGTGGGAGTTATAATGGTTTTGGGGAAGAGGTATGGATGTGATTGGTTGAGGGTTTATAGGGTATAGTGTATTGGGAAGTGTGAAAAGAAGAGAGAAGAAGGTGGGATAGGTGAAGATGTTGTGGGACCCACTGGTCCTGAGAGGCTAGGGAATTCAAATTCCCTGCCCTCCTTATGGGCGTTGAACGCCTAGCTCATGCTGCATAGCTGGTGTTCAATGCCAGCCTGCTGCTCCACTCAGGGCGTTGAATGCCCAGGAGGGACCTCCTTCCTGGGGTTCAATGCTAGGTCTTCTGCCTCTGTTGGGCGTTGAATGCCCAGTCTCTGCTCCAGGACTAGCGTTCAACGGCAGTAATGTTACCCCTTGTGGGCGTTGAACACCCACTCTGCCTTCTTGTTTGGCGTTCAACGCCAGCAAGAAATGTACTCCAGGGTATTCTGTTACTACTTCTGAACTTTTCTGTCTCGGTTTTGACTAATGCACATGATCATGAACCTAAAGAAAATAATTAAGAAAAACGAAGTCAAAGAAAAACATAAATAATAACTATGGTTGGGTTGCCTCCCAACAAGTGCTTTTTTAACATCACGAGCTTAACGGTTAGCTCTTTACGGAGATGGATATGGGCTCAGAATTTTTCCCCTTATAGTGAACTTTCTTCCTGTTGTCTCATAGATGAGCTCCACGTGCTCTAGAGACAAGACACGACTCACTGTATGTGGTATGACTAGTTTCTTGGTGAAGACAACTCTCATGCCAGGTGAGAGGCCTTCAGTGGGGACTTTCTTGTCCCTCCAGCCTTTAGGTACTTTCATCTGAGTACTTTTGTTCTCAGTGCTTGTTGATGGCCACCCAGCACCAAACTTAGAATTGGTGTTTGGGGGCTTAGTAAAGCTCTGCACTGAAAGAGATGGTTGGAACACTAAGTGTTGCACAGTTATTCCTCTTTTTTTAGAGGGAGAGTTGGGGTGAGGCATCTTGAACAAGATGTGATCCTCCCCTAGTTGTAAAATCAGTTCTCCCTTAGCTACATTAATGATAGCATTGGCAGTAGTTAGGAAAGGTCTTTTGAGGATGATGGATTCACCCTCATCTTCCCCAATATCTAGGATTATGAGGTTTGCAGGGATGTAAAGGTCTTTAACCTTCACCAAGACATCCTCTACAAGGCCATATGCTTTCTTCATTGACTTATCTGCCATCTCTAATGAGATATTTGCAGCTTGTACCTCAAAGATTCCCAACTTCTCCATTACAGAGAGTGGCATGAGGTTTATACTTGACCCTAGGTCACACAGAGCCTTCTCAAAGGTCATGGTGCCTATGGTGCAAGGAATTAGGAAGTGTCCGGGATTCGGAAGCTTTTGAGGTAGCTTCTGCTGAACCAAAGCATTGAGTTCTTTGGTAAGCACTGGAGGTTCTTCCTCTAAAGGTTTTGTGCCAAACAGGTTGGTATTTAGTTTCATAAGAGCTCCTAGGTACCGAGCAACTTGCTCTTTCCTAGTTTTCTCATCCTCATCAGAGGATGAGTATTCATCAGAACTCATGAATTGCAAGAGTGCTTGCAAGGGGACCTCTATGGTCTCTACATGAGCCTTGGCTTCCTTTAATTCTTGAATAGGGACTTCATTAGTGGGTGTTGAATACTCAGTAAGAACACCTTTATTAGCGTTCAACTCCACCTATTTTAGCCTTTTGTGTGTTGAACGCCCAGTGGGGATATCTTCACAAGCGTTTAACGCCAGCTTCTCTGCCATTTTAGACGTTGAACGCCCAGGAGGGACCTCCTTCCTGGCGTTCAACGCCAGCTTTGATGCAATTGTGGGCGTTGAACACCCAATGATATCCTCTGCACTGGCGTTCAACGCCAAGCTCTTAGCCAGTGTGGGCGTTGAACGCCCAGTAAGGTATTCCTTACCGGCATTTAACGCCATCTCAGTCTCTCCAGATTCGGCCTCAGTCTCTGTTGTGATGGCCTTGCACTCTTCTCTTGGGTTCACTTTAGTGTTACTCGGAAGAGTGTCAGGAGGAGTCTCAGGGATTCTCTTGCTCAGTTGACCAACTTATACCTCCAGATTTCTAATGGAGGACCTTGTTTCAGTTATGAAACTATAAGTGGTCTTAGAGAGGTTGGAGACTGTAGTGACTAAGTCAAAAAGGCTCTGCTTAGGAGTCTCAATATGTTCCTGAGAAGATGGGAACGATGGCCTATTGTTAAACCTATTCTGGGTTCTTCCAACTTGATTATTATTGAAGCGTTGCTGAGGCTTCTGTTGATCCTTCCATGAAAGGTTAGGATGATTCCTCCATGAGGGGTTGTAGGTATTTTCATAGGGTTCTCCCATGTAATTCACCTCCTCCATCATGGGTTGGTTAGGATCATAAGCTTCTCTTTCAGAGGAAGCTTCTTAAGTGCTGCCAGCTGCAGCTTGCATTCCAGTCAAATGCTGAGAGATCATATTGACCTGCTGGGTCAAGATCTTGTTCTGAGCCAATATGGAATTTAGAGTGTCTACTTTAAGAACTCCTTTCTTATGAGCTACCCCATTATTCATAGGGTTTCTTTCAGAAGTGTACATGAATAAAATGTTTGCCACCATCTCAATGAGTTCTCTTGCTTTTGCAGGCGTTTTCTTCAAGTGGAGTGATCTACCTACAGAGCTATCCAATGATATTTTGGACATCTCAGAAAGACCATCATAGAAGATGTCTAGGATAGACCATTCTGAGAGCATGTCAGAAGGACATCTCCTGATCAGTTGCTTGTATCTTTCACAAGATTCATAGAGGGATTCACCTTCTTTTTGTCTGAAGGTTTAAACTTCCACTCTGATTTTGCTCATCTTCTGAGGTGGAAAGAACTTGGCCAAGAAAGCATTGACCAATTTTTTCCAAGAGTCTAGTCTTTCTTTATGTTAAGAATTCAACCATATTCTAGCTCTGTCTCTAACTGCAAAGGAAAAAAGCATGAGTCTGTAGACCTCAGGATTCACTCCATTGGTCTTAATAGTGTCACATATTTGCAAGAATTCAGATAGAAACTGATGTGGATTTTCTAGTGGAAGTCCATGGAATTTGTAATTCTGTTGCATTAGAGAGACTAACTGAGGCTTAAGCTCAAAATTGTTTGCTCTAATGGCAGGTATGGAGATACTTCTTTCATAAAAATCAGAAGTTAGTATGGTGTAGTCACTAAGAACCTTTCTTGTATCTCCTCCATTATTAGGCTTGGCTGCCATGCTTTCAGCTTCTTGCTCAAAAATCTCTGTGAGGTTTCTTTCGGAGTGTTGTGCTTTAGCTTGTTGTAAATACCTCCTTAGAGTCCTCTCAAGTTCAGGATCAAGATTCAAGAGAGGTTCTTTATCCTTGTTCCTGCTAATAAACAAGAAAAGAAAACAAAGAAAGAAGAAGAATGGGAGCTCTATGTTCAAGAACAGAGGACTCCCTATGAGATGTGAAGAAGAAAGAAAAGAAGAATGAAAATAGAAGAGGAGAGACAAAAGAATTCGAAAATTAGAAGTAAAAAGAGAAAATATTTTTGTTTTATTTTATTTATTAATTAAATTAAAAAATTAAAGCTAATTAACTAAAAAGATTTGAAAATTAAATAATGAATATTCGAAAAAGAAGAGAGAATTAGAGAAGATATTTTCAAAAATTAGGAAAGAGAAGAATTAGTTAGGAAGTTTTGAAAAAGAAGAAAGAGAAAAGAAAGATTTGAAAACAAGATAAGATAGAAGATTAGATAAGATTTGAATTCAAAATATAAATTTAGAAAAGATAAGATAGAAATTGAAAAGATTTGATTTTAAAATTTGAAATTAGAAAAGATAAGATAAGAATATGAAAAGATTTGAAAAAGATTTAAAAGAGAGATAAGATTTGAAATTTGATTTTTGAAAAAGATTTGATTTTGAATTTTGAATTTTGAAATTTTAAATTTTGAAATTGAATTTTAAAATTTGAATTTGAAATAAGATAAGATAAGATTTTTGAATTTTAAAAAAAGATAAAAAGATCAGATAATAAACTAAAAAAGATTTGATTTTGAAAAGATTTGAATTTGAAATTTAAAACTAAGATAAGATAAGATAAGATAATGATTTTGAAATTAAAATTTGAAATTTTTTTTTGATATATTCAAAAATTAAGATAGAAAAGATAGAAAAGATATATATTTTTTTATTTTTTGAATTAATGAAGAAAGAGAAAAACAACGAAAAGACACCAAACTTAAAATTTTTAGATTTAGAACACTAAGTTTTCAAAAATTTTAAAGAAAAACACCTAAAGACACCAAATTTAAAAACTTTAAAGATCAAAACAAAGAAAAACAAGAACAATTTGAAGATCAAGAAGAACAACTAGAACAAATTCAAAAAATTCAAAGCAATTAAAGAACATGTAATGGACATTAAACTTAAGATTTGACACAAGACTCAAACAAAAGACACTATTTTTAAAAATTTTTGGAAAAAGACACCAAGAAATTCGAACTCTAACAAGAACAAGAACAAAAGACTCAAACAAAAGATAAAGATTAAAAAGAAAACAAAAATTTTTGAAATTTTTTTTTGATTTTTTTCAAAAAATAAATTAAAGGACTGATGACTGGAAATTTGTACGACATAAATTCCTTCAGCAAGTATACCAAATTGCCAAGTAATAACTCATTATTGAGTGAGGTCGATCCCACAGGGATTGATGGATTAAGCAACTTTAGTTAGGTGATTTATCTAGTCAAGCAAATATTTGATGGTTTTGTGTAATTGAGCAAACAAAATTGTAATTGACAAAGAGAGTAAATCTACGAAAATTAAATTGCTGAAGAATAAAGAGATGAAAGTAAATTGTACAAGGTAAATGGCGGAAACTTAAATGACAAGAAATTAAAGAGTTGAAACTTAAATGACAAGAAAGTAAAAGCAAGAATGTAAATAGAAATGGAAGATAAATTGCATGAACTGGAATGGAGTTCTGCGTGTTGGGAGTCAACAGAATAAAAAAATTCAAAGCAACTGAAATGAAGTACAACAATGGGTGAGATTCATTAGGATTAGAGATATTATGATCCTTCATGAATCAATGGGTCTCAACTTCATCCTCAATCATATGAGGTTAAGTTCATGAGAAGAGGTTAAGTTCAAATTTCTAATCCATAAGCCACATAACCCTTAGGATCTCAATTCAAAGAGGGTATATGTCACATACCAACTAAGAATGTGTTGATAAAAAGAGTTATGAGGGAGAAGCTTCAAACTAAATCCTATGATCCCTTTTTCAAGGCTCACATAGAGATTCAAGTAGATCCAAACCCCCTTCCGGTAGTGAATAAATCTATGAAGCACAAAAGCTTTCCCTTAGCTACAACAATCGGATTGAGAAGAAGAAGAATTGCATTAACTCATTTGAATTACAACAGAGCTCCTCCCCCTAATAATGTGGGGTTTAGTTGATCATAGCTCTGGAAAACTCAGAGAGAGAAATAAAGTACATGAAAAGTAAAACTAAGTACAAAGAAGAAATAAAAGTAGTAAGAGTTTCCCAATTCAGATCCCCCCAATTTCCAGATGATCGATTCCCCTTTTGAAGTTTAAAACTCTTCCTATTTATACTACTCTTTTGATCTTCAAGTGAGTCTTCAAGTCTTTGGATGTGGGCCCTTGGCATTAGTTGAAGCAGTTAGGAAACTCTCGGGCCACTCTCAGCTTTTTGGAAGGTGTTAGTTGAGGCAGCATTGTCATTGTTAACGCCAGCACATAGCGTTAGTGTTGGCGTTATTGACGTTATTAACGCCTCCTTGAATGTGCTTGGACGTTGGTTCTGGCGTTTGTATGGCTAACGTTGCCTTTCTTCTTGATCCAGCATTATCGCTGGCGTTAGTTGGCTAACGTTGCAATTCTTCCCTTGCCCCTGGCGTTAGTGTGCTAACGTTGCCACTAACGCCAGAAACCTCCTTGAAGCTGGCGTTAATCCTGGCGTTAGTGTGCTAACTTGGCCACTAATGCCACCAATCCTTCCTTGAAGCTGGCGTTGGTGTGCTAACTTGGCCACTAATGCCACCAATCTTCCCTTGGCTCACGTTGTTGCTGGCGTTAGTTTGCCTAACTTGGCCACTAACATTGCCTTCTTCTCTGCTTCTTCTTTGCCTATCATCAATCAAACAAGTGCATCAAAGCTTTGCTATAATCAGAAGAAAATGCATCATTCATTGCATCAAGTGGTTCTTGCATAAATCTCATAAAAATGATTATAATTCACTAATGTTTGATGAATCAAGACATGCATAAGTAACTCATCCAAATGCTTGCTTATTGATGAAGATAATGCATGAAACTAGCCTAAAATATGTTAAAAATGGCTTGTAAAACTAGCCAAGATGCCCTGGCATCACAACACCAAACTTAAATCTTGCTTGTCCCTAAGCAAGTGATAAAACATAAGAAGAATACATGAAAACATAAAGAAATATGAGTCCTTATTAAGAGATCTTTAATCCTGGTTCATGGGGTTTCATGCATGACAACTAAGATTCATAGTTTTATTGGCTTATAGGCTTTAGCATTCTCCTGGGTATTAACTCTGCTGCTTTCTATGAGACTACTTTATTCTTTTGATCCTTGGTTTTGAACTTTTTGTTTTCTTTTTCTCCTTGCTAGAGGCTTATTCCTTTATTGAAGCTTAGTGTTCTGTGTTAAGGTAACTCTTTATGATAAGCTTTCAGTCAACACTCCCGAACCAGTTGGTTCAAGGTGCTAGGTGTTGAAGCACCCCTAAGGACTTAGTTACTCAAGCCTCTCCTTAACACATACACACCAGAGGCACATGACTTGCAATTCATCCTTAAGACATTGGTGCCCAACACCTCTTTGGGTTGCTAAATACTTTGTAACAAAGTTGCTCTTGATAATGGACTTTTGGTTGATAATCCCGGGTTAGTTAACCCAAGTTAACAAGTGATGAAGCACTCCTTAGAACCTAATCATCCAAGCATATTGATGTGTTATTTTTGGAAAACGAATTCCAAACACACAAATCTAACCGGCAAGTGCACCGGGTCGCATCAAGTAATAATAACTCACGGGAGTGAGGTCGATCCCACAGGGATTGAAGGATTGAGCAATTTTAGTTTAGTGGTTGATTTAGTCAAGCGAATCAAGATTTGGTTGAGTGATTTGTGATTTGCAGAATTTAGATTGCATGGAAAGTAAAGGGAATGGGTAAATTGCATTGAATTTAAAGAGAACTGAAATTTAAAGTGCTGAATCTTAAAGAACAAGAAATTAAATGGCAGAAACTTAGAACGCAAGAAATGTAAATTGCAGAATCTTAAAGTGCAAGAAATGTAAATGGCTTGAATTGTAAAGGGAATTGGGAATTGGATTTGCAGAAATTAAACAAGGAAAAGTAAAATTGCAACAAGCAGAGAAGTCAAGGATGACTAGAATTGAACCGGATCTTAAAACAGAAATGTAAATGAGCTTGAAAGCAGTAAACAGAGAATGGGAAATGGGAAATCTGGATCTCAGGACCTAAGAGACTAGAAAACCAAGTCTAGATCTCAATGCCTTCCTAGATCCAACAAGAACAATTGCAAAGGAAACGAAGAATTGTAAATTACAGAGAAAGTAGAAGACAGAAGCAATTAACCAAATGGAAATTCAATTATGCAGTAAAATAAAACAGAGAAATCTCAGGATGAGATTGAAATAAATTTCCTTCAATTCTCCAACCCAAGATCCAAGACAAGAAAAGTAAAGAGTGCTGGGCAAGAACAAGAAAGAAGAGAGATCAATTCTCCTCCCAAATTCTCTTGAATTAAAACAACAATGCCAAGAAATGTAAAGTGAGCTCTCTACTAAGTGTACTAATCAAAACCGAAAAGAAAGCTCTCCGAAAACTTAAATCCTATGCTATTTATACACTTTCTTCAAATGGTCTTCAAGCCTTCAATTGGGCCTTTGCTCTTGATGGAATTGGGTTGATAGAGGCCTTGGTTGATTGCTCTTGGAGTTTGGAGAAGAACCAAATTGAACCGGGTTTGGAATCATGAAAGCTTGAGTAAAAGTTTGAGTAAAAGTTTGAGGCAAACTTTTACTCAAAATTTTCACATCAGCCACCCCATTTTGCTGATACCAACGTTTGGGCAAAAGTTTGGGGTCAAACTTTTGCTCAAACGTTGGCCTCCCCTTGCATACTCATGGCGCCAACGTTTGCCAAAAAGTTTGAGGCAAACGTTGGCGCAAACTTTTGCTCTCCAGGGTGTGTTGTTCATGCGCCAACGTTTGCCAAAAAGTTTGAGGCAAACCTTGGCGCAAACTTTTGCTCTCCAGGATGTTGATTTGTGATGCCAAAAGTTTGCCAGAAAGTTTGAGGCAAACTTTTGCTCAAGCTTTTTGCCCAAAAGTTTGCACAAAAGTTTGAGGCAAACTTTTGGTCCAGCTTTTTGCTCCCTGGTTCATTTTCACTTATTCCAAAAGTTTGAGAAAAAGTTTGAGGCAAACTTTTGCTCAAACTTTTTTTTCCTCTCTTCCTCCTAGCCATTCCTTCTTGCTTCAACCTTTCTCCAAGCTTTCTTCACCTATCATTAATCAACCAAACACATCAAAGCTATGCTCAAAATCATGAGATATTCATTCTTTCATAATATGTGACAATTATAGCATAAAACCTCATGAAATTGCATTAATTCATCTATGGTTGATTAAATCAAAGGAAGCATGAAAATCTACCCAATTGGCTTGCTTATGGCTCAAGAAAGTGCATAAATCAATTGAAAACAAAAGAAAAAGGCTAGTGAAACTAGGCTAAGATGACTTGTCATCACAACACCAAACTTAAAGCTTGCTTGTCCCCAAGCAAGGAAACTAATTATGCTCAGAGGTTCTTTCAATTAAGACGGATTGAAGAACAACTTGTCAGGTCCTGTGAGTGAAGTGATCAAGTAACAGTGGGGTGAACTCTAAATTATATGCTCATACAAGGGCTTCAGTGCTCACTAGTCCTCACATATTGGGAGTCTTAGGTCTTAGGATTTTCTTCCAAATGGTATCATGGAGATCTCTTTATATGTAGTCACCTTGAAGCAGCTTATAGTTTCTGTGCTTTGGCCTCGACTCTAAGTGTCATGTCTCAAAGCGGCTCTTTAGATAAGCTTTCAATCAATACTCCTAAACCAGTTGGTTTTAAGGTATTAGGTGTTAAAGCACCCCTAAGGATTTAGTTGCTCAAGCCTCTTTCTTTGACACAACTCAACCACAAGCATTTACTAGGCTAACAACTCTTTGAGTTTTGTTTCTTCTTTCTTTTTCTGCCTAGTAATTGATGCTCAGAGCCTTGGGCCATGTTCTTTTTGCTTTTGTATTTTCTTTATTTTCTTTTGTTTTGTTTACTGCTTCTTGGATCAATAGATTTTTGAGAATCTCCACAATACTTCTTTGAACTTCATGTCCTGCCTATGAGCTCCCATGCAAGTTTTCACAAGCATGCAACCTCAATACATAATCATACAACTAGAACCACCACTTCTCCTAATCTTTTGCTTGCCTCAAAATTGTTTGATTCTGCAATCCTTCTTTTCAAAGAACTTTCATGTGATGCATTTTTTTTGAAATATTGAGTGCAAACAAGTTTTGGAGAGTATAGTGTTGTAAATGATCAAGCATCTTGCTTATTGAATTACAGAAAAACTATGCTATGCAGGCAGGCAGGGGTATTATGTAACTTTCAATTTAGTAGCATCTGATACAAAATAATCACTGAACAATACAACCTTTTGGAGTTCGCTTGCTTTCCTTCTTCTCATCATCATCATTGCTGGCCTTCACATTCATCTTTCAACTCTTTGGTTGATGATGCTTAATCTCTCCAAAAGTTTGTATGGTACTCTGCAGTGATATTGAAAGTTGCTTGTTCCCCAAGCACTTAGAAACAATGGTTAGTCTGCATGATTTATTTGTGGGCCTTTGAACTTACTTTGGTGTGAGAACACCAAACATAGTACCTTGCCAATGGTTTTCATGCATCAAATTAACCATGTGTGATAATTTTTTTCTCTTTTTTTTTTCTTTTTCAAAAGCCATGGAACTGAAAACTAGGAAACAGCAAGATAGCTAACTAGTTCATCCAATATGCTTGAAGCCAACATTATGCAGAAAGTGAGAATGTGTTTTATACTGGGATTTTGGTGAAACACCAAACTTAGAATCCTTCATTCTCCTTTATATTGTTTTGGTGTGTAACACCAAACTTAGCTTCTAGCAATATAGATAAAACTAATTAGCCTTTTTATTAAAATAGATATGAAAAGATGGTTACCTCCGGTTGGGTTGCCTCCCAACAAGCGCTCTTTTATTGTCACTAGCTTGACATCCTTCATTCTGTGCTCATGGAAGTTGAGGCTTCTGTTGCCTTAGGTTTCCTTCTCTTGCTATGGGCTTCCTTCCCTCTGTTTCTCTTTCCATAGCCTTCTTACTTTCCTCCATGACTCCCTTCTCTTTCAACCCAGCATCCTTTTCATGGCTCTTTAGGTTCAGAGTCCCCTTCTTCTCACCCAATTCAGCAAGGTTTTGAACCAGTTGTTCCATCTGCCTTTCAAGTCTTCTGAGTGAGGCCTCTTGGTTCTTGCTTATCATCTCTTGATGTTTCTTTATTTCTTCCTGCTCTATTGCCATCATTTCTTGAATTTTCATGAACCTCTCCATCAACATTTCTAGAATATAGATTCTTTGAAAGGTTGGAAGTGGTTGTGGCTGTGTCAATTGTGGTGGTCGATGAAGGTCATTTTGGGCGAATGGTGAGGTAGGACGGGGTTGGAAGTGTGTGTGATTGTTGTTGTGGGGGTGTGTTTTATGTTGATTTTTGAAGCTGGGATTGTTGCAGTTGAAGTCCCTTGGTCTTTGGTTTTGGTTCTCAACCCCCCTCCCATTAGAATGAGTTCTCCAAGGTGGATTGTACACATCATTCTGAGGCCTGTGTTGGAGCACGCTAGAGTGATTGCTTGGAGATTGTAGTTGCTCAAAACTTTGTTGCTCATGGTTAATGACCCCAAAACTGTGTTCAGCTTGATTACACCCATATGAGCTTTGAGTCAGGTTGTATGTATGTACTACAGCATGTCTCAACTCAGTGATTTTTCTGGCCATCATGTCTAGTTGTTGTAGAGTCTGCTGATGCATCTGCTTGTTTTGGCTTATGACTGCACGAGTACCTTCAATTTCCTTCTCTTGTGTGAATGGTTGCACTCCTGCCTCTGGTTTAACAGTTATCTGAGGTGGCTTTAGCTTGGCTAGGAGTTCACTCATTAGTTCTTCCCATCCGATGATGTTTCCTTGTGGGAAAGCTTCAAACCACTGGGCAACATCATTCATGGCTATGGATAGTTGCTTCGAACTATGGGTTACATTATCATCCAAGGTGGGGATATTACTCTCATGATTGCTAGAATTTGTTGAGTTCCCCTCCATGATCTGCACAGTCACAAACAATTCAAGTGATGATTGAATATTTTCAAGCTCAGAATGTGATTCAGAAGGTTAGCTGGCACAAAGTATCAAACAGTTGATGGACTTGGGAGATTAGTGGCAGAAATTGCTTCTCTTGTGTAAGCAAGAGCATTGCATAGAGCTAGAAATTTCCAGGAAAACTTTACTTTGTTGCTAAAGCGAAGTTTCAGTTATCTCAGGCAAAAATTCAAACAGTTAGTGGGTTAATTGAAAATTAAAAAACAGAAAAGTAAAAATGCTAGATCTAGATCACCGCTTCACATAATCATTGTCAATCTAATCAATCCCCGGCAACAGCGCCAAAAACTTGATGTGTTATTTTTGGAAAACGAATTCCAAACACACAAATCTAACCGGCAAGTGCACCGGGTCGCATCAAGTAATAATAACTCACGGGAGTAAGGTCGATCCCACAAGGATTGAAGGATTGAGCAATTTTAGTTTAGTGGTTGATTTAGTCAAGCGAATCAAGATTTGGTTGAGTGATTTGTGATTTGCAGAATTTAGATTGCATGGAAAGTAAAGGGAATGGGTAAATTGCATTGAATTTAAAGAGAACTGAAATTTAAAGTGCTGAATCTTAAAGAACAAGAAATTAAATGGCAGAAACTTAGAACGCAAGAAATGTAAATTGCAGAATCTTAAAGTGCAAGAAATGTAAATGGCTTGAATTGTAAAGGGAATTAGGAATTGGATTTGCAGAAATTAAACAAGGAAAAGTAAAATTGCAACAAGCAGAGAAGTCAAGGATGACTAGAATTGAACCGGATCTTAAAACAGAAATGTAAATGAGCTTGAAAGCAGTAAACAGAGAATGGGAAATGGGAAATCCGGATCTCAGGACCCAAGAGACTAGAAAACCAAGTCTAGATCTCAATGCCTTCCTAGATCCAACAAGAACAATTGCAAAGGAAACGAAGAATTGTAATTGCAGAGAAAGTAGAAGACAGAAGCAATTAACCAAATGGAAATTCAATTATGCAGTAAAATGAAACAGAGAAATCTCAGGATGAGATTGAAATAAATTTCCTTCAATTCTCCAACCCAAGATCCAAGACAAGAAAAGTAAAGAGTGCTGGGCAAGAACAAGGAAGAAGAGAGATCAATTCTCCTCCCAAATTCTCTTGAATTAAAACAACAATGCCAAGAAATGTAAAGTGAGCTCTCTACTAAGTGTACTAATCAAAACCGAAAAGAAAGCTCTCCGAAAACTTAAATCCTATGCTATTTATACACTTTCTTCAAATGGTCTTCAAGCCTTCAATTGGGCCTTTGCTCTTGATGGAATTGGGTTGATAGAGGCCTTGGTTGATTGCTCTTGGAGTTTGGAGAAGAACCAAATTGAACCGGGTTTGGAATCATGAAAGCTTGAGTAAAAGTTTGAGGCAAACTTTTACTCAAACTTTTCACATCAGCCACCCCATTTTGCTGATACCAACGTTTGGGCAAAAGTTTGGGGTCAAACTTTTGCTCAAACGTTGGCCTCCCTTTGCATACTCATGGCGCCAATGTTTGCCAAAAAGTTTGAGGCAAACGTTGGCGCAAACTTTTGCTCTCCAGGGTGTGTTGTTCATGCGCCAATGTTTGCCAAAAAGTTTGAGGCAAACGTTGGCGCAAACTTTTGCTCTCCAGGATGTTGATTTGTGATGCCAAAAGTTTGCCAGAAAGTTTGAGGCAAACTTTTGGTCCAGCTTTTTGCTCCCTGGTTCATTTTCACTTATTCCAAAAGTTTGAGAAAAAGTTTGAGGCAAAATTTTGCTCAAACTTTTTTTTTCCTCTCTTCCTCCTAGCCATTCCTTCTTGCTTCAACCTTTCTCCAAGCTTTCTTCACCTATCATTAATCAACCAAACACATCAAAGCTATGCTCAAAATCATGAGATATTCATTCTTTCATAATATGTGACAATTATAGCATAAAACCTCATGAAATTGTATTAATTCATCTATGGTTGATTAAATCAAAGGAAGCATGAAAATCTACCCAATTGGCTTGCTTATGGCTCAAGAAAGTGCATAAATCAATTGAAAATAAAAGAAAAAGGCTAGTGAAACTAGGCTAAGATGACTTGTCATCACATATCCTTGTACAAAGGCATCACAGGCATATATCTAAAGGTTCAAGCTATTGGTGCCTAGCTTATTGATTGCTCTATTCTTTCTTCATTCTTCCTTCTCTTTTTCTTTCTTGTTGCAAAGATCTTTTATTCACAAGGATTTCATAGAATGCAAATCAAGCCATTACTTAGGAGATACTCTAGCCTTCAACCTTATTTGAGAACCATTGGTTAGCATATACCACCACATAACCTTAGGGCCTTATTCATCTTCTACCAGATTGGACTTTACTCTTCTTTTTCATAACATTTTCTTTCATTCAGACCTAGGAAACAAAGCTTATAATTCAAATAAGGTGAAGTGATATAGACATTAAACTAGTAAGCCAAAATAATCATAAAGAAAACATAATGCAAAGAGTCATAAAACAAATGTGGAGGCATGTTCTGTTTCACACATGCACTTCCTTATTAAACTTAATGAAAAAAGAGCCGCACCACCTCTTATTCCTTGGCTTGCTTTCCCTTCCTCTTCTTCTTCTCTTCTTCTTGATCTCCCTCCTGTTGGTTTCTTGCACCTCCTTTCTCCTTCTGTTTTCCTACTAGCCTCTTCCAAAAGCCAGCATCCTCCATCTTCTTCTTCAATTTGTCTTTATTGGGCCTTGCTCTTTCTACTTCTCTTGATTCCAGCCCTTCACGAATGTCATCATACTTTTGGATTCCCTGGTACAAATGAGGCAAATAGCCAACTAAATAGTTGAGTTTAGCTTGAGTATTCATGTCATACTCGACCTTGTCTAAATGCCTCCCTTCATTGAGAATCATGTACTCATTAAAAGTCTTCATGTGAGCATTCTGGCGTTGATTGAGCTCTTGGATGTGCTTTTCTTGATGGATTTGCTTTTTGGCCACTTGGTTGATGGACTCATAGAGTTGGGAGTGATGCTCTTTTTGTTGCCCCATTAACTGCATGTACAACTCCCTCTGTTGGTCTATGATTTGGGATTGAAAACCCCTCTGTTGGTCCATCATCTACATTTAAAGGTTCCTCTGTTGCTCTTGACTTTCTAAATATTGCCTTGATAGACCATCAATAGCACTTTGCATTTGGTTCATGTCAAAAGGAACTCAGGCTTGTCTTTCTTCCTGTGGTTCTTCGTGTGGTGCTTCTTGTGGTGACACCCTCTTTCTCATTTGGGGCCTTCTTTGACTTTGAGCAGCTGTAACATATGCCATCCTTTGAGGGGTGATTGGCTTGCCGACTAACACCCATTTTGGGTCTTCATCCTCAAACACTACTTTAGCTTTCTCACATAAGTGTAGGATGGTGCTAGGATAGCCAAGCCAAGCTTCCAGATCATTCTTCTTTGCTATTTCGTGGATACCCTTTGCTATGATCTCATGACCTTTTATTTTCCCTCCCTTCATTATGCAGTGCACCATGGTTGCTCTATTGACATTGACTTCTGAATTGTTCAAGTTAGGGAGAATGGACCTCCTCACAAACTCGAACCATCCTTTAGCTTCCGGAATAAGGTCTCCTCGTTTAATGTATCTTGGCATTCTCTTGGAGTTCCTTACCCAATCAGCTCCTATAACACAAATGTCATTCATAATTTCTTCACAGTCGGCGTCACAACTTACCCTTGTGTGATAGTTGGCTTCCTCAAATGGTGTTGATCTAAGCTTGAGAACCATCATGATAGCATTTGGGCTAAAATCAACTTCTATCCTTCTTACACAGCTCTTATAAGGAGAGTCCTTCATCTTGTGTTCTCTCACCGTATTGGCATAAAACTCCTTGACAAGAGTTGCATTCACTTGTGTGGGCGGGTCAATGAGAAGTTCCCATCTCCTCCTTTCAATTTTCCCTTTTATCTCAAAGCATTCATCGTCTTGGAGTTAGAAAGCTAGCTCGGGCAGTATTTCTTTTGGTTCCATCCACCCGAATTGTATTTCATGAAACAGAGATTTAAACTTCCATCCATCAAAAGGAATTTCCTCTACGGGTTCTTTTCTCTTTCTTCTTTTTGAGCTTGATGATGCCATTGATTTGCTTCAAAGGGGCCGAATAGAAAAAAAGAACTATAGAGGAGGGTGGAGAGTATAGTGTATGAGGTAGATTGAGTGTGTAACTTGAGAAGGAAGATAAATGATTGATCAAGAATGCTTGATGTTAGAGCGAAGATGTAAATATTTGAGTGAGGAGTGACCAAAGAGAGGAGGTATGAAAGTGAGGCTTAGGATCAAATGAAAGTAGGAAGTGAAGTGTGAAGGTAAAAGAGCAGTTCTTTGGGGGGGGGTTGTGGTTCGAACAAAATGAGAGTTATTTATAGTGAAAGGTGGTAAGGGAATGGATAGTGGGGATTCATTTTGTGTGATGGAAATGAAGGGTGTGCATGCAAGGTGAAGTGGAGATATGGATTGTCTATTTATGAGGTTGGTAGGTTCGGTCATCAAGGTGATCTTATGACACACCTAACTAGCTAATGTATGCAAGGTGGTACTTTCTAAGGAGCAATATTCAAGGACATGTGACTAGTTCCTTTTATTATTCAAGACCCCTAGCTCATAGTCATGAAGTGGCCGAACTCTTGCTAGCATAGTCACTTCCATTAATCTCATGTTCAAGATTCCCTTTTCAAACACAAAATGAAATAAAATTGAAATTAGTAGCGGAAATGAAAGGCTAAGAAATTCATAAACTAACTCACTAAAAACCATTGCCTCCATGAAATTTAAAACTAACAATTTTATTCTTATCATTCATACATGTAGCATACGTGGAACACCAAACTTAATATTTGGCTATATACTACAAAAAATGATTAAGTAAACATCCTAAGATATCAATATGTTTGATGAGCGGATAATTTATACGCTTTTTGGCATTATTTTTAGGTAGTTTTTAATATGTTTTAGTTACTTTTCATTATATTTTTATTAGTTTTTAAATAAAAATCACATTTCTGGACTTTACTATGAGTTTGTATGTTTTTCTGTGATTTCAGGTATTTTCTGGCTGAAATTGAGGGACCTGAGCAAAAATCTGATTCAGAGGCTGAAAAAGGACTGCAGATGCTGTTGGATTCTGACCTCCCTGCACTCAAAATAGATTTTCTGGAGCTACAGAAGCTCAATTGGCGTGCTCTCAATTGCGTTGGAAAGAAGACATCCTGGGCTTTCCAGCAATATATAATAGTTCATACTTTGCCCGAGTTTTAATAACGCAAGCCGGCGTTTAAACGCCAAATTTCTACCCTATTCTGGCGTTAAACGCCAGAACTGGCATAAAAGCTGGAGTTAAACGCCCAAACTGGCACAAAAGCTGGTGTTTAACTACAAAAAAAGCCTCTACATGTGAAAGCTTCAATGCTCAGCCCAATCACACACCAAGTGAGCCCGGAAGTAGATTTCTACATCATTTACTTATTTCTGTAAACCCTAGGCTACTAGTTCATTATAAATAGGACCTTTTACTATTGTATTTTTATCTCAGAATCTCTTGACACATTATGTAACTTTTATGTTCTGAGACCTCCATGGGAGGCTGGCCACTCGGCCATGTCTACCCTATTTTCACTTATGTATTTTCAACGGTAGAGTTTCTACACCCCATAAATTAAGGTGTGGAGCTCTGCTGTTCCTCATGAATTAATGCAAAGTACTATTGTTTTTCTATTCAATTCAAGCTTATTCTTATTCTAAGATATCTATTCGCACTTCAACATGATGAATGTGATGAACTAGTGACACTCATCACCATTCTCACCTATGAACGCGTGCCTGACAACCACTTCTGTTCTAGCTAAAAACAAGCTTGAATGCATATCTCTTGGGTTTCTAATCTAAGATTAGAACCTTCGTGGTATAAGCTAGAATTATTGGCGGACATTCCTGAGATCTGGAAAGTCTAAACCTTGTCTGTGGTATTCCGAGTAGGATCTGGAATGGGATGACTGTGACAAGCTTCAAACTCGCAAGTGTTGGGCGTAGTGACAGACGCAAAAGGATCAATGGATCCTATTCCAACATGAGTGAGAACCGACAGATGATTAACCGTGCGATGACCGTGCATTTGGACCATTTTCACTGAGAGGACGGACGGTAGCCATTGACAACGGTGATCCCCCAACATACAGCTTTCCATAGAAAGGAGTACACATGATTGGATGAAGGCAGTAGGAACGCAGAGGTTCAGAAGGAACAAAGCATCTTCATATGCTTATCTGAAATACCACCAATGAATTACATAAGTATCTCTATCTTATTTTCTGTTTTAATTATATTTTAGTTATCAAAAGTCCATAACCATTTGAATCTGCCTGACTGAGATTTACAAGGATGATCATAGCTTGCTTCAAGCTGACAATCTCCGTGGGATCGACCCTTACTCACGTAAGGTATTACTTGGACGACCCAGTGCACTTGCTGGTCAGCTGCACGGAGTTGTGTGAAAAGTGTGCAATCACGATTTCATGTACCAATGTTCATTATGCATGAAATCATCTTAGGGTGTCTCTAGGCACACCAAACTTAGAGGTTGATCATATGCTTCATGAAAGTGCCTAATACAGCTGCAAATTGTTTGTGAAAGTTTGAATTCATGATGAAAGACAATTTATTATTACTACTAAAGCATGAATTAAGGAATACTAAACATGGGTTGCCTCCCATGAAGCACTTCTTTAATGTCACTAGCTTGACGGTTGTCCCCTGTTAAGGAGGTTGATGATCATAGTGCCTCAATTTCTCCCCTCTCACTGAAAGCTTTCTTCCAGTATCCTTCTTGATGATTTTCACATGCTCAAGTGAAAGGATTTTGTTCACTGTGTAGTATCCAGAAAAGTGTGGAGATGTTTCCACTTGTTGATAGATTAGCCTCACTTTATCCCAGGTGAGAATCCTTCAGTTAGAATTTTCTTATTTTTTCAACCTTTAGGCACCTTCTTCTTGCTGTTCTTCCTCTTTTTTGATGATTCTTCCTTGTTGGTAGGCTCGATGTTAGGAACTTTCTCATTTGTCACCATTGGGGACTTTGCTTGTGGTTTTTCTTTGGCTTTTCTGACTCCTTGAACTTTCTGCCTCTCTTTAGTTTCTTTCTTCTCCTCCAAGAATGAGCTTATGAGTTCTAGAGGTGGCTCCTCAGATTTCTCTTTCCAGTTTGGATCTCCCTCATCAATCCTCATACATTCCTTCTCTTGGATTGGTTCTTGTAGATTTTTGAAAACATTGAATGTTAGATGCTCGTCATGCACTCTTAGCATCAATTCTCCTCTTTCAGCATCGATCTGTGCTCTTCCTGTAGCCAAGAAAGGTCTTCCCAGGATGATAAGAGTGTTATAATCTTCTTCCATATCAAGGATCACAAAGACAGCTGGAATGAAAAAGTTTCCTACTTTCACAAGTACATTTTTCACCACTCCAAGGGCTTGCTTGATGGATTTGTCTGCCATTTGGAGAGCTATCCATGTGGATTTCAATTCATGAATTTGAAGTCTCTTCATGAGAGACAAAGGCATCAGATTTATGCTAGCACCCAGGTCACATAATGATTTCTCGATCATTATGCTACCTATGGTGCAAGGAATGTGAAAGCTTCTAGGATCCTTTTTCTTCATTGGAAGTGTTCTCTGGATGATAGCACTACATTCTTTTGTCAATACCACCATTTGGCCTTCCTCTAAAGACCTTTTCTTAGACAGTAGTTCCTTCATAAACTTAGCATATAGAGGCATCTGTTCAAAGGCCTCTATGAAAGGGAGGTTGATATGGAGTGTTTTGAATACCTCCAAGAATTTGAGGTATTTCTTTTCCTTGTCTTCTTCTTTGGATTTTTGAGAATATGGAAAGTTGAGAACACATGGTTTTACTTCTTCCTCCTTCTCTTGTGGCTATGACTCAAGGGTGTTCTTGCCTTCCCTTAAGGTTTGTGCGTCTATGTTCCCAGGCTCCTTTTCTCTTCCTTCCTCTGTCCTTTCTTCTAGAACCTCTCTGTCATGCTTTTCCTGGATGGTGGATTCAAATTCCTCAATCTCTTCACTTTTCAATGTAATTGCCTTACACTTTTCACCTTGAATGTCTTGGATTTCTCCTACATGTTCCTCCTGATAGCTTGGCTTAAGCACCTCTTCCACCAGGGTGTCTATTATCTTTATCCTCATATGATTCTCTTTTTCAGTGGGGTATTGCATTGTGGTGCACGAAATCGTGATTGTTCATTCCTTGGTAATGGCGCCAAAAACTTAGTACGCACGTTCATATTCTTAGTTCTTTTTCACAACTTCGCACAACTAACCAGCAAGTGTAATGGGTCGTCCAAGTAATAAACCTTACGTGAGTAAGGGTCGATCCCGTGGAGATTGTCGGCTTGAAGCAAGCTATGGTCATCTTGCAAATCTCAGTCAGGCGGATTCAAATGGTCATGGTGAATTGATAGTTAAAATATAATTTAAAATATAAAATAGGATAGAGATACTTATGCAATTCATTGGTGAGAGTTTCAGATAAGCATATGGAGATGCTTTTGTTCCTTCTGAACCTCTGCTTTCCTACTGCTTTCATCCAATCACTCATACTCCTTTCCATGGCAAGCTGTATGTTGGGCATCACCGTTGTCAATGGCTACATCCCATCCTCTCAGTGAAAATAGTCCAAATGCGCTGTCACCGCATGGCTAATCATCTGTCGGTTCTCGATCATGCTGGAATAGGATCCAGTGATCCTTTTGCGTCTGTCACTACGCCCAGCACTAGCGAGTTTGAAGCTCGTCACAGCCATCCCTTCCCAGATCCTACTCAGAATACCACAGACAAGGTTTAGACTTTCCGGATCTCAAGAATGGCCACCAATAATTCTAGCCTATACCACGAAGACTCTGATCATAAATCAAGAGGCTAAGAGATATGCATTCAAGCTTGCTTTCATGTAGAACGGAAGTGTTTGTCAGGCACGCGTTCATAAGTGAGAATGGTGATGAGCGTCACATAATCATCACATTCATCTTGTTCTTGTGTGCGAATGAATATCTTAGAGAAGAAATAGGCTTGAGTTGAATGGAAAAACAATAGAACTTTGCATTAATTCATGAGGAACAGTAGAGCTCCACACCTTAATCTATGGTGTGTAGAAACTCTACCGTTGAAAATACATAAGTGATGATAATGTTCA
This sequence comes from Arachis hypogaea, assembly GCF_003086295.3. Taxonomy (NCBI): domain Eukaryota; kingdom Viridiplantae; phylum Streptophyta; class Magnoliopsida; order Fabales; family Fabaceae; genus Arachis; species Arachis hypogaea. Next base: position 107,736,231 of record NC_092050.1, read on the forward strand.
TTGGCTTCGGCCCCAGAGAAGGAACCAGAATAACCAAGACCTCCGTCTAAGGACTAAACATCCAAAGATGTAAATACAATAGTAAAAAGTCTTATTTATACTAAACTAGTTACTAGGGTTTACAGAGATAAGTAAATGATGCAGAAATCCACTTCCGGGGCCCACTTGGTGTGTGCTTGGGCTTAGCATTGAGCTTTACACGTGTAGAGGCTTCTCTTGGAGTTAAACGCCAGTTTGTAACTTGTTTCTGGCATTTGACTCTGCTTTGCGACTTGTTTCTGGCATTTAACACCAGAATAGGGCAGAAAGCTGGCATTAAACTCCAGTTTGCGTCGTCTAAACTCGGGCAAAGTATGGACTATTATCTATTGCTGGAAAGCCCTGAATGTCTACTTTCCAACACATTTGAGAGCGCGCCAATTGGGTTTCTGTAGCTCCAGAAAATCCACTTCGAGTGCAGGGAGGTCAGAATCCAACAGCATCTGCAGTCCTTCTTCAGCCTCTGAATCAGATTTTTGCTTAAGTCCCTCAATTTCAGCCAGAAATTACCTGAAATCACAGAAAAACACACAAACTCATAGTAAAGTCCAGAAATGTGATTTTTATTTAAAAACTAATGAAAATATATTAAAAACTAACTAAATCATATTGAAAACTATGTAAAAACAATGCCAAAAAACGTATAAATTATCCGCTCATCACAACACCAAACTTAAATTGTTGCTTGTCCCCAAGCAAATGAAAATCAAGTAGGATAGAAAGAAGAGAATATACTATAAATCCAAAAATATCAATGCAACTTAGCTCCAATTAGATGAGCGGGACTAGTAGCTTTTTGCCTCTGAACAGTTTTGGCATCTCACTTTATCCCTTGAAGTTCAGAATGATTGGCATCTATAGGAACTCAGAATTCAGATAGTGTTATTGATTCTCCTAGTTCAGTATGTTGATTCTTGAACACAGCTACTTTATGAGTCTTGGCCGTGGCCCTAAGCACTTTGTTTTCCAGTATTACCACCGGATACATAAATGCCACAGACACATAATTGGGTGAACCTTTTTAGATTGTGACTCAGCTTTGCTAAAGTCCCCAATTAGAGGTGTCCAGGGTTCTTAAGCACACTCTGTTTTTGCTTTGGACCTCGACTTTAACCGCTCAGTCTCAAGCTTTTCACTTGACACCTTCACGCCATAAGCACATGGTTAGGGACAACTTGGTTTAGCCGCTTAGGCCAGGATTTTATTCCTTTGGGCCCTCCTATCCACTGATGCTCAAAGCCTTGGATCCCTTTTACCCTTGCCTTTTGGTTTTAAGGGCTATTGGCTTTTTCTGCTTGCTTTTTCTTTTTCTTTATTATTTATTTATTTTTTTCGCGAATTTTTTTTTCTTTTTTTTTCGCATTTTTTTCTTCTGCAAGCTTTGTTCTTCACTGCTTTTTCTTGCTTCAACAATCAATTTTATGATTTTTCAGATTATTAAATAACATTTCTCCTTTTACATTATTCTTCAAGAGCCAACAATTTTAACATTTATAAACAACAAATTCAAAATACATATGCACTGTTCAAGCATTCATTCAGAAAACAAAAAGTATTGTCACCACATCAAAATAATTAAACTAATTTCAAGGATGAATTCGAAATTCATGTACTTCTTGTTCTTTTGTAATTAAAACATTTTTCATTTAAGAAAGGTGATGGATTCATAGGACATTCAAAGCTTTAAGACATAGACACTTAAACACTAATAATGATATAGTAAAGACACAAACATAAATAAACATAGAGCATAGTAAATGAAAAACAGAAAAATAAGAACAAGGAGATTAAGGAACGGGTCCACCTTAGTGAGGGTGGCGTCTTCTTCCTCTTGAAGAACCAATGGTGTTCTTGAGCTCCTCTATGTCTCTTCCTTGTCTTTGTTGCTCCTCCCTCATAGCTCTTTGATCTTCTCTAATCTCATGGAGAATGATGGAGTGCTCTTTGTGTTTCATCCTTAGTTGTCCCATGTTGGAACTTAATTCTCCTAGGTAGGTGTTGATTTGTTCCCAATAGTTCTGTGGAGGAAAGTGCATCCCTTGAGGTATCTCAGGGATTTCATGGTGAGGAATTTCCTCATGCTCTTGTTGAGGTCCATGATCTCTTGTTTGCTCCATCCTTTTCTTAGTGATGGGCTTGTCCTCATCAATGAGGATATCTCCCTATATGTCAATCCTAGCCGAATTGCAGAGGTGGCAAATGAGGTGAGGGAAGGTTAACCTTGCCAAAGTGGAAGACTTGTCAGCCACCTTGTAGAGTTCTTGAGGTATAATCTCATGAACTTCCACTTCCTCCCCAATCATGATACTATGGATCATGATGGCCCGGTCTACAGTAACTTCAGACCGGTTGCTAGTTGGAATGATAGAACGTTGGATGAACTCCAACCATCCTCTAGCTACAGGCTTAAGGTCCGGTCTTCTCAATTGAACCGGCTTGCCTCTTGAGTCAACTTTCCATTGAGCTCCTTCCACATATATGTCCATGAGGACTTGGTCCAACCTTTGATCAAAGTTTACCCTTCTAGTGTAGGGGCGTGCGTTTTCTTGCATCATTGGCAAGTTGGACGCCAACCTTACATTTTCCGAACTGAAATCTAAGTATTTCCCCCGAACCATTATAAGCCAATTCTTTGGATTCGGGTTCATACTTTGATCATGGTTCCTAGTGATCCATGCATTTGCATAGAACTCTTGAACCATTAAGATTCCGACTTGTTGAATAGGATTAGAGAGAACTTTCCATCCTCTTCTTCTAATCTCTTGTCAGATCTCCGGATACTTGCCCTTTTTGAGATTAAAAGGGACCTCAGGGATCACCTTTTTCTTGGCCACAACTTCATAGAAGTGGTCTTGATGGACCTTTGAGATGAATCTCTCCATCTCCCATGACTCAGAGGTGGAAGCAATTGCCTTCCCTTTCCTCTTTCTTGAGGTTTCTCTGGCCTTAGGTGCCATTAATGGTTATGGAAAAATAAAAATCAATGCTTTTACCACACCAAACTTAAAAGGTTTGCTCGTCCTCGAGCAAAAGAAGAAAGAAAGTAGTAGAAGAAGAAGAAAATGGAGGAAATGGAGGGAGAAGGTGTATTCGGCCAAGGGGGGAGAAGTGGTGGTTGTAACGTGTGAAAATGGATTAGTGTTGAGGGGTTTATATAAGGGTGGGGGGAAGGGTAGGTTTCGGCCATTAGGGTTGGGTTTGGGAGGGAAACGAATTTATATTTTGGAGGTAGGTGGGGTGTATGGGGAAGAGTGGATGGATGTGAGTGGTTAAGGGTATTTGGGGAAGAGTGTTAGGAAAGGGTGTGAAGAGGAGAGAAGAAGAGGTGTGGTAAGTGGGGATCCTGTGGGGTCTACAGATCCTGAGGGGTCAAGGACTTAGCATCCCTGCTCCAAGTAGGCGTGCAAAACGCCCTTAGAATGCATGTCTGGCATTAAACGCTAGCTTGCTACTTGTTTCTGGCGTTTAACGCCAGCTTTTCTCCCATTCTTGGCGTTAAACGCCAATTCCATGCTCTGTTCTGGCATTAAACGCCAGTCTGGTGCTTGTTTCTGGCGTTTAACGCCAGCTTGATGCTTCTTTCTGGCGTTAAACGCCAGTTTGATGCTTCTTACTGGCGTTTAAATGCCAATAAGCTCTTCCTCTAGGGTGAGCTATTTTTAATGCTATTTTTCATTCTGTTTTTGATTTTTCAGTAGTTTTTGTGACTTCATATGATCATCAACCTAAAGAAAACATAAAATAGCAATTGAAAATAAATAGATATAATTAAATAACATTGGGTTGCCTCCCAACAAGCGCTTCTTTAATGTCAATAGCTTGACAGTGAGCTCTCATGGAGCCTCACAGAAAATCAGAGCAATGTTGGGGCCTCTTAACACCAAACTTAGAGTTTGGTTGTGGCTTTCCAACACCAAACTTAGAGTTTGAATGTGGGAGTTTTGTTTGACTCTGTATTGAGAGAAGCTTTTCATGATTCCTCTCTATGGTTACAGAGGGAGAACCTGTAGTCTTGAATACAAGGTAGTCTTCATTTAACTGAAGGACCAACTCTCTTCTATCAACATCAATCACAGCTTTTGCTGTGGCCAGGAAGGGTCTGCCAAGGATGATGGATTCATCCTCATCCTTCCCAGTGTCTAGGATTATGAAATCAGCAGGGATGTAAAGGCCTTCAACCTTTACTAACACGTCCTCTACTAGTCCATAAGCTTGTTTTATTGATTTGTCTGCCATCTCTAATGAGATTCTTGCAGCTTGTACCTCAAAGATTCCCAGTTTCTCCATTACAGAGAGTGGCATAAGGTTTATCCCTGACCCAAGGTCACACAGAGCTTTCTCAAAGGTCATGGTGCCTATGATACAAGGTATGAAAAACTTTCCGGGATCCGGTTTCTTCTGAGGCAATGTCTACCTCATTAATGCACTCAGTTCATTGGTGAGCAAGGGGGGTTCATCCTCCCAAGTCTCATTATCAAATAAACTGGCATTCAACTTCATGATTACTCCTAGATACTTAGCAACTTGCTCTGCAATGGTGTCTTCATCCTCTTCAGAGGAAGAGTATTCATCAGAGCTCATGAATGGCAGAAGGAGGTCCAATGGAATCTCTAGGGTCTCTGTACGAGCCTCAGATTCCTTTGGTTCCTCAAAAGGGAACTCCTTTCTGTCCAGAGGACGTCCCATGAGGTCTTCCTCACTGGGATTCACGTCCTCCTCCTCCTCTGGGCATTCGGCCACACCAAGTAAGGTTATGGCTTTGCACTCTCTCTTGGAATTTTCTTCTGTATTGCTTGGGAGAGTACTGGGAGGAGTTTTAGTAATCTTGTTACTCAGCTGACCCCCTGTGCCTCCAAATTTCTAATGGAGGACCTTGTTTCATTCATGAAACTTAGTGTGGTCTTGGATAGATCAGGGACTATGGTTGCCAGGCCAGAATGGCTCTATTCAGAATTTTCTGTCTGTTGCTGAGAAGATGATGGAAAAGGCTTGCTATTGCTAAACCTATTTCTTCCACCATTATTATTGAAGCCTTGTTGAGGCTTCTGTTGATCCTTCCATGAGAGATTAGGATGATTTCTCCATGAAGAGTTATAGGTGTTTCCATAGAGTTCTCCCATGTAATTCACCTCTGCTATTGCAGGGTTCTCAGGATCATAAGCTTCTTCTTCAGAAGATGCCTCTTTAGTACTGTTGGATGTAGCTTGCAATCCATTCAGACTCTGAGAAATCATATTGACTTGCTGAGTCAATATTTTGTTCTGAGCCAATATGGCATTCAGAGTATCAATTTCAAGAACTCCCTTCTTCTGAGGCGTCCCATTGTTCACAGGATTCCTCTCAGAGGTGTACATGAACTGGTTATTTGCAACCATTTCAATGAGTTTCTGAGCTTCTGTAGGGGTTTTCACGTGAATAGATCCTCCTGCAGAATGGTCCAATGACATTTTTGACAACTCAGACAGACCATCATAGAATATACTTATGATGCTCCATTCTGGAAGCATGTCAGTAGGACACCTTTTTATCAGTTGCTTATATCTTTCCCAAGCTTCATAGAGGGATTCTCCTTCCTTCTGTCTGAAGGTTTGGATTTCCACTCTAAGCTTGCTCAACTTTTGAGGAGGAAAGAATTTGGCCAGGAATGCACTGACCAGCTTATCCCAAGAGTTCAGGCTATCCTTAGGTTGTGAATCCAACCATGTTCTAGCTTTGTCTCTTATAGCAAAAGGGAAAAGCATAAGCCTGTAGACCTCGGGATCAACTCCATTGGTCTTGATAGTGTCACAGATTTGCAGAAATTCAGCTAAAAACTGATGAGGATCTTTCATTGGAAGTCTATGAAACTTGAAATTCTGTTACATTAGAAAAACCAATTGAGGTTTAAGCTCAAAATTGTTTGCTCCAATTGCAGGAAGTGAGATGCTTCTTCCATAGAAGTTAGAAGAAGGTGCAATAAAGTCACCAAGCATCTTCCTTGCATCTCCACCATTGTTATTAGGTTCGGCCATGTCTCCTTCTTTTTCAAAAATTTCTGTCAGGTCCTCTCCAGAGGGTTGTGCTTTAGCTTCTCTTAGTTTCCTCTTCAGAGTCCTTTCAGATTCAGGGTCAGCTTCAACAAGAATGTTCTTATCCTTGTTCCTGCTCATATGAAAAAGAAGAGAACAGAAAAGAAAATATGGAATCTTCTATGTCACAGTATAGAGATTCCTTTATGTGAGTAGAAGAAGAGAAGAATAGAAGAAGGAGAAGATAAGAATTCGAACACAGAGGAGAAGAATGGGTTCAAATTTTTGAATGGAAGAGGGGTGTTAGTAGATAATTAAATAAATAGAAAGAGGTGAGAGGGGGGAGAATTCGAAAATTAAATAAAATAAATAAAAAAATTTTTGTTTTTATTTTGACTATTAGTTATAATTCGAATAGTTAATTAAAAAGGAATTTTTAAAAAGAGGGGAGGGGTTTTCGAAAATTAGAGAGGAAAAATTAGTTAGGTGGTTTTGAAAAAGATATGATTGAAATAGAAAACTTTTAAAATAAAAAAATAATTCAAGTAGTCAATTGAAAAAGATTTGAAAATCAATTTTGAAAAGATAAGAAGTTAGAAAAGATTTTGAAATTAAGTTTTGAAAAAGATATGATTGAAACTTTAATTTGAAAAAGATTTTAAAAGAAAATTAAAAAGATTTGATTTTTGAAATTAAAGTTGATTACTTGACTAACAAGAAACTAAAAAGATATGATTCTGGAGTTTAAAGATTGAACCTTTCTTAATAGGCAAGTAACAACTTGAAAAATTTTTTAATCAAAATATTAAATGTTAACAATTAATTTCGAAAATATGAAATAAAATAAAAAAAAGATTTTGAAAATCAAATTTATAAAGTTTTCAAAAATATGAAGAAGAAATGAAAAAGATTTGATTTTTGAAAAGGATTTGAAAAAGATAGAATTTTTAAATTGAAAATTTGATTTGACTCATAAGAAACAACTAAATTTTAAAAAGTTTTGAGAGAGTTAACTCAAGTTTTCAAAAATTTATGAGAGAAAAAGGGAAAGATATATTTTTTTGATTTTTGAATTTTTAATGAGGAGAGAGAAAAACACAAAAAAGACACAAGACATAAAAATTATGAATCAAAACACACAATGCATGCAAGAACACTTTGAATGTCAAGATGAACACCAAGAACACTTTGAAAATCATGATGAACATCAAGAACATATTTTTGAAAAAATTTTAAGAAAAGAAAGACATGCAAGACACCAAACTTAGAAATTTTTAATGTTTAGACACTAACAAATTGAAAATGTATATGATAAGCAAGAAAAGACACAAAACAAGAAAATGCAAAGATCAAACAAGGAAAATCATCAAGAACAACTTGAAGATCATGAAGAACATATGATGAATTTTTGAAAATTAAGAAAAATTTACAAACATGCAATGGACACCAAACTTAAAACTTGACACTAGACTCAAATAAGAAACACAAAACATTTTTGGTTTTTATGATTTTGTAAAAATTTCTTTTCGGATTTTTCGAAAATTATTTGGAACAAGAAAAATAAGAATTTCAAAATTTCTAATGAGAATTCTAGGAATCATGCAATGTTAGTCTAAAACTCTGGTCCAGGAATTAGACATGACTTACTAGCCAGCCAAGCTTTTAGTGAAAGCTCCGGTCTAAAACACTAGACATGGCCAATGGCCAGCCAAGCTTCAGCATAACATTACATACAACAACTAAATTGCTGACAAAGACAAATAAGCTCTTCTCAGGATAGTCAAAACCTCAGTCCAAAAGATTAGACATGGCTTAACAGCCAGCCAGGATTCAACATATCTCATGAAACTCTAGAATTCATTCTTAAAAATTCTGAAGAACATAGAATAATTTAATAAATTTTTTTTTGAAAATTTTTCGAAAATAAGAATAATAAAAACAAAAAGCTTAAAATTAAAATAAAATTACCTAATTTGAGCAACAAGATGAACCGTCAGTTGTCCAAACTCGAACAATCCCCGGCAACGGCGCCAAAAACTTGGTGCACAAAATCGTGATTGTTCATTCCTTGGTAACGGCGCCAAAAACTTAGTACGCACGTTCATATTCTTAGTTCTTTTTCACAACTTCGCACAACTAACCAGCAAGTGCACTGGGTCGTCCAAGTAATAAACCTTACGTGAGTAAGGGTCGATCCCACAGAGATTGTCGGCTTGAAGCAAGCTATGGTCATCTTGCAAATCACAGTCAGGCAGATTCAAATGGTTATGGTGAATTGATAGTTAAAATATAATTTAAAATATAAAATAGGATAGAGATACTTATGCAATTCATTGGTGAGAGTTTCAGATAAGCATATGGAGATGCTTTTGTTCCTTCTGAACCTCTGCTTTCCTACTGCTTTCATCCAATCACTCATACTCCTTTCCATGGCAAGCTGTATGTTGGGCATCACCGTTGTCAATGGCTACATCCCGTCCTCTCAGTGAAAATGGTCCAAATGCACTGTCACCACATGGCTAATCATCTGTCGGTTCTCGATCATGCTGGAATAGGATCCAGTGATCCTTTTGCGTCTGTCACTACGCCCAGCACTCGCGAGTGTGAAGCTCGTCACAGCCATCCCTTCCCATATCCTACTCGGAATACCACAGACAAGGTTTAGACTTTCTGGATCTCAAGAATGGCCACCAATAATTCTAGCCTATACCACGAAGACTCTGATCATAAATCAGGAGGCTAAGAGATATGCATTCAAGCTTGCTTTCATGTAGAACAGAAGTGTTTGTCAGGCACGCGTTCGTAAGTGAGAATGGTGATGAGCGTCACATAGTCATCACATTCATCATGTTCTTGTGTGCGAATGAATATCTTAGAGAAGAAATAGGCTTGAGTTGAATGGAAAAACAATAGTACTTTGCATTAATTCATGAGGAACAGCAGAGCTCCACACCTTAATCTATGGTGTGTAGAAACTCTACCGTTGAAAATACATAAGTGATGATAATGTTCATTGGCTTCGGCCCCAGAGGGGGAACCAGAATAACCAAGACCTCTGTCTAAGGACTAAACTTCCAAATATGTAAATGCAATAGTAAAAAGTCCTATTTATACTAAACTAGTTACTAGGATTTACAGAGATAAGTAAATGATGCAGAAATCCACTTCCGGGGCCCACTTGGTGTGTGCTTGGGCTGAGCGTTGAGCTTTACACGTGTAGAGGCTTCTCTTGGAGTTAAACGCCAGTTTGTAACTTGTTTCCGGCATTTGACTCTGCTTTGCAACTTGTTTCTGGCGTTTAACGCCAAAATAGGGCAGAAAGCTGGCGTTAAACGCCAGTTTGCATCGTTTAAACTCAGGCAAAGTATGGACTACTATATATTGCTGGAAAGCTCTGGATGTCTACTTTCCAACGCATTTAAGATCGAACCAATTGGGTTTCTGTAGCTCCAGAAAATCCACTTCGAGTGAAGGGAGGTCAGAATCCAACAGCATCTACAGTCCTTCTTCAGCCTCTGAATCAGATTTTTACTCAAGTCCCTCAATTTCAGCCAGAAATTACCTGAAATCACAGAAAAATACACAAACTCATAGTAAAGTCCAGAAATGTGATTTTTATTTAAAAACTAATAAAAATATATTAAAAACTAACTAAATCATACTGAAAACTATGTAAAAACAATGCCAAAAAGCGTATAAATTATCCGCTCATCACATTGCCTTAAAGACATTGATCACCATCTTTTCATCATGTATTCTGAGAACCATCTCACCCTTCTCTACATCAATGATGGCTCTGGCTGTAGCTAAGAAGGGTCTTCCCAAGATGATTGAGTTGTTCGCCTTCTCTTCCATGTCCAAGATTACAAAGTCAGCAGGGAAGATGAATTCTCCAACCTTCACCAATAGATTTTCCAGCATTCCATTAGGTGTTTTGAAGGATCTATCGGCTAGTTGTAATGACATTCTCGTGGGTTTCACTTCCTCTTTGAGCAGCTTTTTCATCATGGATAGAGGCATCAGGTTAATACTTGCTCCCAAGTCATAGAGAGCTCTATCTATCTTCATGTTCCCAATAGTGCATGATAAGAGGAAACTTCCTGGGTCCTTGAGCTTTGGTGGGATACCCCTTTGAATTATTGCACTTCATTCTTGGGTGAGGATCACATTTTTTTTCTTGTTCCAGCTTCTTTTCTTTGTGATAAGTTCTTTGAGAAACTTAGCATATAGTGGCATTTGTTCCAAAGCTTTGGCCAATGGGATGTTGATCTCCAAAATCCGGATTATCTCCAGGAACTTAGGGAATTGTTGATCCTTTATCTCCTTATGTAGTCTTTGTGGGTAGGGAAGCTTGGGTATGTATGGCTCTACTTTTTCCTTTTTCCCTTGTGGCTGCGCTTCAGGGGTGTTTGTATTTTTCTTTGAGGACTGTGGATCTTTGGGCTTGTGATCTTCTTCATTTTTCTCCCCTATTCATTTATCTAACTTGTTGTTTTCTTTTGTGTCTTCCTTCCGTATCTTGCCGCTCCTCAATTGGATGGCCTTGCATTCTTCTTTTGGGTTGGGAGTTGTGTCACTGGGAAAGGCACTTATGAGTTTCTCAGCAAGTTATTTAGCCATCTGTCCCATTTGCCTTTCAAGATTTCTTATTGATGCCTCCTGGTTTTTGAGTGTCATGGCATGATCCTTCCTTGCCATTTCTTGACTTTGGGTAAGTTTCTCGATCATTTCTTCTAAGTTAGAGATCTTTTGAGACTCTAACTGTGGTTGTGCTTGCATGGGGTGTAATGGTTGTTGATAGAAGTTGTTGGAGCCATTTGAAGAGTGGTTAAATGAAGGTGTGGGGTGGTTATTTGGATGACATTGTGAAGTGTTTTGAGGTTCGAGATTTGAGTTTTGGGGTTTTCTGAATTGGTTGTTGTTAGTAGGTGGTTGGTTGTAATTATTTGTGTTGTGGAAGTTATTGGAATTGGAGTTCTTTCGCCATTGATTCTGCTGGTCACTCCACCTCAAGTTAGGATGATTCTTTCAAGATGGATTGTAGGTATCACCCTGGAAGTCATTTTGGAATGAACTTGAGGTGTTGTTCATGTACTGCACTTGCTCAGGCCCTTGCTGCTCATAGTTGAATAACTCAGAGCCTTCTTCAGATTGGTTCCATCCATTTGAGGCTTGGCTTGCTGTGCTTATTGCAGCCAGTTAAAGTCCATCAATCCTCTTGGCCATCATCTCCATTTGCTACTAAATTTATTGGTGCATAAGTTTGTTCTGTGCCAAGATTGCATCCACTCCCTCAAGCTCTATTACTCCTCTCTTTGGAATTGTTCATCTCTCTGAAGAGTAGAAGTATTGGTTATTTTCCACCATGTCAATGAGATCTTGTGCTTCTTGAGGGGTCTTCATCATTTGGAATGAGCCTCCTAATGAGTAATCTAGTGCTTTTCTTGCTTTTGGGGAGAGACCTTCATAGAAGTTTTAGAGTCTTACCCACTCACTGAACCTATCTGGTGGACACCTCCTTATCAAAGCTTTGTATCTTTCCCATGCCTCATAGAGTGACTCTCTCTCCATTTGTGTGAAGGTTTGCACCTCTGTTTTTAGCTTGATGATTCTCTGAGGTGGGTAGAATTTAGCTAGGAACTTGCTCACCAAATCTTCCCAATTGTTGATTCTCTCCTTTGGGAAGGTCTCCAGCCATTGAGATGCCTTGTCCTTTAGAGAGAATGGGAATAATAGTAGCTTGTAGATGTCAGGATGCACCCCATTTGTCTTGACTATTTTACAAATTCTCAAGATAACATATAAGTGTTGATTAGAGTCTTCAAGAGGGCCTCTTCCATAAGAGTAGTTGTTCTGAACTAAAGTGATGAGTTGAGGCTTTAACTCGAAGTTGTTCGCATGAACATTCGGGGTGAGTATATTGCTTCCACAGTTTTTGGGGTTGGGGATGGTGTAAGAGGCCAACAGTCTCCTGGCAGGTTGGGCATTGTTATTGGCCACCTCTTTATGATGATTATGCATATCATCCTCCATGACTTGGTCTAAGTCTTGTTCTGATGACTCCTCTTCACCAATTACTCTCTTCCCTCTAGCTTCTCTTCTCAATCTTTGAAGAGTTCTTTCTGGCTTAGAATCAAAGGAAATAGATGTTGCTTCCATTCCTCCCGGCATACACAAAACAAAAGCAAACCAATAGCCAAGTGGACACTCTAATGCTCAAATGTTGCTAGAGTTAGATGACACAAAGTGTCGAACAGTTAATGTGCTAAAAAAAAAACAAAAGAAAAGTGCTTAATCTAGAGTATCACCAACTTAATCATTGTTAATCTAGATCAATCCCTGGCAACGGTGCCAAAAACTTGATGACTGAAAATTTGCACGACACAAATTCCTTCGGCAAGTATACCGAATCGCCAAGTAATAACTCACTGTTGAGTGAGGTCGATCCCACAGAGATTGATGGATTAAGCAACTTTAGTTAGGTGATTTATCTAGTCAAGCAAATATTTGATGGTTTTTTGTAATTGAGTGAACAAAATTATAATTGACCAAGAGAGTAAATGTATGGAAATTAAAGTGCTAAAGAATAAAGAGCTGAAAGTAAATTGTGAAAGGTAAATGGCGAAAACTTAAATGACAAGAAATTAAAGAGCTGAAACTTAAATGACAAAAAATTAAAGAGCTGAAACTTAAATGACTAGAAAGTAAAAGCAAGAATGTAAATAGCAATGGAAGATAAATTGCATGAACTGTAATGGGGTTATGGGTGTTGGGAGTCAACAGAATAAGAAAATTCAAAATAATTGAAATGAAGAACAACAATAGGTGAGATTTGTTAGGGATTGGAGATATTATGATCCTTCATGAATCAATGGGTCTCAACCTTATTTTCAATCATATGAAGTAGATCTATGGCGGATTGTAAATAATTGAGTTCTAATTCCTTGGCAATCCAATTTCTCTTTACATAATCAATTGCCGATTCCTTGATCTAATTGTTCATGAGAAGAGGTTAAGTTCAAATTTCTAATCCATACGCCACACAACCCTTAGGATCTCAATTCAAAGAGGTTATATGTCATGTACCAACTAAGAATGTGTTGATCAAAAGAGTTATGAGGGAGAAGCTTCAAACTGAATCATATGATCCCTTTTCCAAGGCTCACATAGAGATTCAAGTAGATCCAAACCCCCTTTTGGTAGTGAATGGATCTATGAAGCAGAAAAGCTTTCCCTTAGCTACAACAAGTGGATTGAGAAGAAGAAAAATTGCATTAACTCATTTGAATTACAGCAGAGCTCCTCCCCTGAATGATGTGGGGTTTAGTTGATCATAGCTCTGGAAAACTCAGAGAGAGAAATAAAGTACATGAAAAGTAAAACTAAGTACAAAGAAGAAAGAAAAGTAGTTAAAGTTTCCTAATTCAGATCCCCCCCAATTTCCAGTGATCGATTCCCATTTTGAAGTTCAAAACTCTTCCTATTTATACTACTCTTTTGATCTTCAAGTGAGTCTTCAAGTCTTTGGATGTGGGCCCTTGGCCTTCGTTGAAGCAGTTAGGAAACTCTCGGGCCACTCTCAGCTTTCTGGAAGGCATTAGTTGAGGCAGTATTGGCATTGTTAACACCAGCACATGGTGTTAGTACTGGCGTTATTGTCGTTATTAATGCCTCCTTGAATGTGCTTGGATGTTGGTGCTGGCGTTGGTACGGCTAACATTGCCTTTCTTCTTGATCCAGCGTTATCGCTGGCGTTAGTTGGCTAATGTTGCCACTAATATTGCAATTCTTCCCTTGGCCTGGCATTGTCGCTAGTGTTAGTGAGGTAACACTGCCACTAACACTGCCTTAGTGCTTGCCCAACGTTGCCCCTGGCGTTAGTGTGCCTAATGTGGCTACTAACTCCACCATCCTTCTTGGTCCAGCGTTATCGCTAGCGTTAGTGTGCTAATGTTGCCTCTAATGCTAGAAACCTCTTTGAAGTTGGCGTTGATCTTGGCGTTAGTGTGCTAACTTGGCCACTGACGCCACCAATCCTTCCTTGAAGCTGGCGTTAATCCTGACGTTGGTGTGCTAACTTGGCTACTAACGCCACCAATCCTGCCTTGGCTCACGTTGTTGCTGGCGTTAGTTTGACTAATGATGGCAGGAAATCATCCGCACAAACTACCGACAAGTATACCGAGTCACATCAAGTAGTAAAACTCACATGAGTGAGGTCGATCCCACAAAGATTAATGGATCAAGCAATTTTAGTTGGGTGATAAGTATAGTCAAGCTAATGTTAAAAGAGGTTTGGTGAAGTTGATCTAACAGAATATAAATTGCAAGAAAATAAATGCTGAAAATTAAAGGACAGAAACTTAAATGGCATAAAATGTAAAGGACTAGAGAAATAAATGCTGTAAAGTAAATGACAAGAACTTAAATGGTGGGAAATGTAAAGAGCTGAAACTTAAAGAGAAATAAATGTAAATGACTTGAATCTTAAATTGCAAGAAAGTAGAGTGCAAATGTAAATGGCAATAGAAACGTAAAGTGCATGAAAACTAAATGGGTCTTGGGTGCTGGGAATCAATAAAGCAGTAAACAATTGCAATGAAAGTAAATTCTGGATAATCTAAATTAAAGAAAATCAAAGAGAAAGATTCATTAGGATTGGAGGTATCATAATCCATCATCAATCAAATGGGTCTCAACTTCTTTCTCAATCATATGAGTAGATCTATGGCGGATTGTATTTGATTGGATCCCAATTTCTCGGCAATCCAATCTCTTTAATCACAATCAATCTTGCCAATTCCTTGATCTAATTGTCATGAGAAGAGGTTAAGTGCATTCTCTTATCCATAAGCCACACAATTTCTCAAGACCTCAATTCCTCCCGAATAGTGTTGGTCAAGAGAATTGTGAATGACAGAGCTCCAATTCTAATATCCACGATTCTCCTTCCGAGGCTCACACAAGCATTCAATAGATTCAACTCCCTTCTGGAGTGAGTGAATCTCAACAAGCATAGAAGATATCCTATAGCTACCCAAGCGGATTGAGAAGAAGAAGAAGTTCATTCATTCATTACGATTACAATAGAGCTCCTCCCCCTAATGAAATGGAGGTATAGTTCATCATTGCTCAATCAAAATCCAAAAGAAAAGAAAAGTACATAAACTGAAAGAAAAGTACAAGATTTATCTTATTTAAATGGGGGTTTAGTTCATCATTGCTTCCCAACCTTTTCTTCTAACTCAAAATCTATCCTATTTATACACTTTCCCAATCAATCTTCAAGTCTTTGGATGTGGCCTTTGGCCTTTGTTGAAGAAAGTTAGGAGTGGCTTTTAGTGACGTTGGCATGGGCGTTAGTTAACTAACGTTCACAAGCTTGCATGGGTGCCATTGAATTGAAGTTGGTACTAGCATTGGTGGGCAACGTTTGTGTACAAACGGTACCACAATCATTGCATGAAAAAGCCTCTTTGAACGTTGCCACTAACCTTGGGATCAACGTGATGGTCTAGAATTACTGTCGGTAAGAATTTCACAAAATATTCACGTTGCAAGTATAGCTCTCAACCGACAAATAATCCTCGAATCAAATTTTAAGGAATTGGTTGTCACAAAGTTCAACCCCAATAAAAGTAACCGAAGTATTCAAACCTCGAGTCGTCTCACAAGGAATGGGCAAACATGTGCATCAACATTGGTTAGAATTCCGGGGTTGCAAGTCATGAGCAAGAAATTAAACCAAGAGACTTAACAAGAAAGAAATCTTAAAATGCAAGAAACTAATTTAAGTAACTAAAGCAAAGTATGAGCAAATTCAAACTAATAAGAGAACATCCAATATAACTCTACTCTAAAACTAAACAAGTAACTATAACTGGAATCAAACAATGGGACTTTTTGGGTTTCAAATATGAATAACAAAAGCAACTCTTGGCTAGGCATAGGAATTGGGATCACTATCCTTGTTTAATAACCATATCTTGACAATTATGAGGAACCAAACTCATTAAGTTTACTTCTATACTTGAAGTATATTAAATGGCTTGATCAACATCAATTCATAAAGCCCAACCTAGCTACCAATTAACTTAGTAGTAGGCTAGTGTCAATGGTTATGAAATTGACCACTAAGGGTTCCCAAATCACCAAATCCATTAGACCCAATGACTCAAGTTTACCCATTTCCCTTAGCCTAGGTCAATAGTAAAGAAACCTACTCCATAATCAAGGAAAACATTTCATCAAACACATGGTAAGAATTACTAAAAGACATATTCAAAATACAATTAAATTGAATTTAAAAGGTACCCACTAACAATTCTCAATGGAAAATCACTCAAATAACACTATAAATCATGAAAATCATCAATGTAACATTAACAATTCAAGATCCACAAGATTCACAAAATGGGTAGAAAATGGGAAATAACAAGAAAACATGAATCTAACACAAGATCTAAACAAAATTATACTAAGGAATTCAAATTAAGTAATCAAAACTATAAATCAACAAAATCCAATTCATAATTCAACAATGGGAGATCAAAATCAAACAAGATCTAGAGGAGAATAAGGGTTTCTCTCTCTAGAAGAACAAAAACCAAAAACTAGCTAAAATTGTGTCTAAGTGTGTAATGGATGATCCCCCCTTTTCCCCTAGAGTTCCTTGGGTCTTTTCCATGTAGAACATGCTTGAATTTAGGCTTGTTGAGCCTTAGAAATCGCCAGGCACGATTTCTTTAATGAGGTCACGTGCAGCTCGTCACGCGTACGCATCATGCACGCGTGCGCGTCGCTTGAATTTCACGATCCATCCGTACGCGTCATGCACGTATGCGCATCGATGGAGATTTTGCCAATCCATGCGGATGCGCCATTCTTTGCACGCCACATTCAACTCCTTGCATCCATGCGTGCGCGTGATGTGCGCGTGCGCGTCGAAGCCGATTTCTCCAAAGCCCAATTCTTTATGTTCCTCCACTTGTGCATGCTTTCTTCCTCTCTTCTAGACCATTCTTGCCCTACAAACTCTGAAATCACTCAACAAACATATCACAGCATCGAATGGTAATAAAAGAGAATCAAAATATGACAATTTTAAGGCAAAAGAAGCATGTTTTACATCATGAAGAAATACTAGGAAGAGAACACAAAACTATGCAATTCTTGTGAATAAGTATGGGAAATATTGATAAAACCCCCCAAATTCTACAAATATAAACCACAAATTGGGGTTTATCAAACCTCCCCACACTTAAGCCGAGCATGTCCTCATGCTAAAAATAAAAAGACCAAAGAATATAGGAAGAAAGGGTTCATGAATTGCAAATTACCTAAATGAATGCATGCGACTAATGTAAAGGCATCTACCTACTTGGTCAAGGGTAAATCTATCCTCCAAGAACACATATGAGCATATAGGATTAAAGTGACATGTAATCCATGAATCCTACCAATTCGGTCATCAATATGAAGTGCATATTGTAACGGCCTAGCCCCGAAGAAACGGCACTTTTTCGGGATCAAACGGAATTTTTACAGAATTTTTAGGAATTTCTATGCATATAAGCACCTCCACTGCACAGGTGCTGCGTCATCAAGCTGCTGAGTCAGCAGCTTGATTGCACAGGACACCTCTCCTAATCTAAGTAGGCACGTCGCGAAGAGTTGCGTTTTTGAGCCACTTTGGGTCCGAATTTCAAAATTCTGATTTCCATGGTTAGTCTCTATGTGACGAGCCGGTCATGAATTTCGAGAGAAAAATTATATTAATATAATATTCATATATTATTATTTTATTCAGAATATTATATTATTATCTTCTCTACTGTGATTAACGTTGATCTATATTTAGTAATATAATAACTGAGCTTGAAATCTACCGGTAACGGATAATACCGGCATTCTTAGATGAACTTAGCACTGCTAATGCTTCATCATATATCTTTTATTCTTATGATTATCCAGTTACTAGTGTCATTTACACTAAGTAACTTAATGTTTATCCATTAGTAGTGTAATTACTTAAGTTCTAATACATCTAGCTTTAGTAATTATCCTTTTCTGAGATATTTTGACAAGTAACTTTTGGATAATCATCATCCAAAATCCACAGCCTCCCTAGGACAGCTTGGCTATCATTTTTGTTCTTGGAAAAGCTTAGAACACCATGAAAGAAAACCATGAAGCTTCCATGAACACCTGAGCTACTTTCTCCATTCTTTCTCAAACTGAAACCCCTATAAAAAATCTAATCTTACCAAAGTGTTCACCTCTTCCTCCTCTTCATTTATATGTTACTTTTCATGGAGTAAATCAAGGTATGAAGGCTGCTCCTCCTCCTTGAAGATTCGGCCATGGTGGTTCCTTAAGTTAATGATGTTTTCTTCATGTTTTCTCTTAGGATCTCTTATTCAATCACCAAAAGCTCCAAGAAAACGTGATTTCTAGTTACCATAAGGTGAGGAAAACCTTCTTTTCATCATCATGAAGCTTCAGCCTTCATGGTTCATAAGATTCTAAAGTTGTTTTTGATGTTAAAATAGGCGTAAAGTGCTTATGGAAGCTTGTTTTTGGTGCAATCTCGGACAGCAGCAAAGGAGGTAAGGTTTGGTAAATTAATCAATGATTGGCTGTGTTCTTGAAGTGTTAAACCAGATCTTGTTGCTTGAGATTTGATTTTGGGTGTATGTGTGAGGGTTTGATCATGGAAACTTGTTATTTAATGCTTGAAAATCATGTTTATGATGGTTTTGAAGTGGCTGTTGGTGCTTCTGGAAAACGTGACATTCCAGCCATGAAAATCATGATTTTTGATGCTTATTTGATGTGTATTTGATGGCTGAAAAGTTTCTCTTTGTTTTGATAAAAATCGGGTTCAAATCGGTTTCCGAAAAGATTGAAAAACTAGCTGAAAATCAAGCAGAAATCTGATGAACTTTTGTAAAAAAAAATGTTTTTGGTTTTTGGAAGAGCATGAAAACGTGTATTCAAGGAATTTTGGGGTCAAAATGCAATTATTATAAAGTTTGGGGTTGAAAATTAATTAATCAAAAGTTGAGGGGCTAAAGTGCAAATATTAAAAGTTATAGGGGTCAAAGTGCAATTTCCAAGAAGTCTGGGGTCAAAATGCAATTTTTGAAAGTTAAATAAAATATTATTATTTTAATAATAAAATATTAATATATTATTTTATTAATAATAATAAAATATTGATAAAAAGACAGTTTTCCCTGAAAGCCTCAGGAAGGCAGATTTGAGTCCAGAATTCTCCAATTTCCTTTACTAAACACCTAAGAAGAGGTATAAGAGAAGATATAGAGGTATATGAGGTAAAGAAATAAGATTTTGAAACCTATGTTTAAGTTAAAAAGAAAAGGAGTTAAAAGTGATATAGCTGTGTACCTGACCTTACAGAGTAAACAGAGAATTATAAAATGAGCTTTCTGTGATGTTCTAATGCTTGATTTATAATGATTGATAAGTGATGGAGAGTATGGTTATATGTGAATTATGAGCCTTCGGGCAATGCTTGTGAATGTTGTGCGGGGACGCCTGTATTGAGATGTTGCTTCCCAGACAGGCTGCGGTAGAGTAGTACCAGCCCTGCAAGCTGAGTGCTTGGTAGAGGCCTGACTCGCATACCTGCGGTATATTGAGATTTGAGCAAATACCAGCCCTGCAAGTCGAGAGTACTTGGTAGAGGGTATGCGGTACTTAATCTGGGATTAAGTTCTGGGAAGGCCTTATCTGACTTGGAGGGTCGGATTGCGTCGGGTGCGGGTCGAAACCGACAAATGAGCTCATTACCTGCAGTAGGGACAGACATGCATCATACTTGTTTGTGCATTATTTATTGCAAATCTTCTTGTGTTCTTGTTCTATTCCTTGTTTGTTTGAGCATAACTGTGTGATTGCATATTAATGTGTGAATGTGCATTTACTTCCTATTTTCTCTCTTGATAATGTGTTAGTTTATGTTGCTGTTATGTACATATTACTCTACATTTATTTATACTTCTATGACCACGGACATTATAAATAAACTTAACTGTAAACCCCGACCTTACTAAGAACTTCCCAGTTCTTACCCCTTACACCTCTACAGATGGACACGGGAGTCCTATTCTACGAGATTGATCCACCGTACATCCACGAGGACCCGGTGCGTGGCGAGTATTACATCTACTGTGCGGTACCTCGTATCCGTAATTATGTAGTTCGTGGTAGACCTTTCCAGTACCCTATTAGGACATCATACTTTAATCCTGATGCACCCTATGACTTTCCTTTATCTTGGTTACACCCCGGCGGACCTGGGATACCTCATCCGGAGGAGCAGATACCACCTCCACCTGACCATCCTCCTCCACCTGAACCTCATCTACCTGATGAGCCTATACCTGCCCAGCTTATCCATGAGGCACCTCTTGCACCTTTTGTCCTTGATGAGTGGGGTGTTCCTGTGTTGCCACCCGAGCTTGATCCTTTACCTGAGCCGATCGAGCCTCCTGTCTTTGATGAGCAGCAGGGACATGAGTATGATCAGATGATGGAGGCGCCACCTCCTTCTCCAGACTGTATTTTGTTTGGTAGCTATCCTTTTATGGTTCCTGTGGCCAGCAGTGGTTCCTCTGCTATCACTCCAGCAGAAGAATAGGACGAGGAAGAAGAAGATCCAGAGGAAGATCCTAACTTCATAGTTATCTCCTCTGACAGCGATGACGATGAGCCAGGCGAGGCGCTAGCAGGTGAGCAACACCATTCACCCGGTGATTTTCTGTGAGGTACTCTGGACCAGGATTGAGGAGACTTTTTGAGATGCCTAGTCTAACTTCAGTACATTAGAGTGTCTCTCTCACTTTTGTTAGCATGATTAGAGGGAATAGGCATATCATAGAGTTAGGCTAGCCTGGGTGCCAACTTAGGGCTTTTGGTCAGGCCAGGCCCTGGGGCGTCTTATGTACATATATGTATATACTATATGAGTCACTGACTTAGGGGTGCTGTACTATAGCTCTATGCTTATATAACTGAGCCACTTCTGTAACATAATGTATATTATAGTGTGTTGTTCCATATTCTGTTATCTTTTGTCTTATGTATGTGAACGTTTAATTATCCCTTGATATATGGAAGGTATGCGACTTTAAATTATTCTTGTTAAAAAAAATTTACTTGTAAAATTCGTGGGGTTTTAACAGCGTACAGGCTTATATTTATTAATTAATAATACAAAAAGGAAAAACAAGTTGGTAACATTCGATTTCTAGTATGATCTAGACATGCTAGAAGTTGGGTCGTTACACATATAACTCGCGAGATGAACGCTTGTGAAAGCCGGGAACACGGGGTTGAGCATCGAACCCTCATCGGAAGTGTATCTGCTCTATTCGCTCAAGTGTATAGGGTTCGTCACTCAATCCTCTCCTAATCATGCTTTTCAAGATTTGTCTTTCATCTAACAATCAACAATTACTCAATGCATGCATACAAGTATCATGAGGTCTTATTCATAGGTTGTAATGGGGCTAGGATAAAGGTAGGGATGAATATGGTCAAGTGAGCTTGAAATTTGAATCCTTGATTAGCCTAAGTTCTCACTAAACACATAAAACAACCTATACAATTCTAAGACAATGCCTAGCTACTCATGGGTTTCACTTTTCACATACTCATGCACTCTCTTCAGTTTACATTCCATATGCATTGTTATTGTTACTTTACCTTGGGGCATTTTTATCCCCTTTTTATTGCTTTCTTTTTCCATATTCTTGTTTCTTCTATTTTTCTATTTCTTTTTCTCACATTCTTTTTCCTTCATTCTCATATATATATATATATATATATATATATATATATATATATATATATATATATTTTTTTTTTTTCTTTGTTTGTCCCCTTTTTGGGGTCACTGCATATAGTTCAATCATTCAATACATGAGTATGTTCCCAATTCCCAAAATTTTTTAATTACAAATACAATTACATACCTTTACATCTACCCAAGTTCCCAAGTACACCCTCCAATTTGAATGATACACACCCTTACTCACCTAAGCTAATCAAGGATACGAATCCGGGGACATTCATTATTTTTCACTTAGGGGTGTTGATGTGCTCCATTTAAGAACAAAAAGGGTTTATCATGGGCTCAAAATTTGTTAGCAATGGTAGATAAAAGGGTTAAGGCTGTTTGGGAAAAGTGACTATTGAAGTGATGGCCTCAATCATGTAAATGCATTCATACACAAAGTAATGGATATATAGAATAAGACAAAGCAAGGATTACAATCATAGAGAGAGAATAATGCACACAAGAATGGAAAATAGTGGTTAGAATATATAACCACACAATAAGGCTCAAAACTCACATGTTTGTGTTCTTAGCTCAATCACTATGCTCCGAAATACATTCTTCAAGCAAGTTTATCACAAAAATTTTTCTTCAAAATTGGTAGGGTACCCTGAAAATACAGTTTCTTGGAAAAGAAATCATCACCCTAACCAAGTAGTCCTAATAAGAAAAACTAACTAAACATGCAAGGTGTCCTAATTAACAAAACAAAAGAGAAATAAAGTCCATGAATGTTTGAAAGAGGAGATTATTACCCACGGAGATCGGTCGAACGACCTCCCCACACTTAAGAATTATCACGGTCCTCCGTGCTACTAGAAAGGTGTAAGTGGTGGTCGGGTTTGGAACTTCCATTATCCCGTTCGCGAGTGCTGATAGCACGGAAACTTGTCTCTCAACAATTTTCCTTCGGCAAGTATACCGAATTGTCGTCAAGTAAAAACTCACAATAGAGTGAGGTCGAACCCCACAGGGATTGATTGGTCAATCAACTTTAATTAGAGGAATGTTCTAGTTGAGCGAAGCAGAATTTGGTTTGAGAGTTGCAGGAAATTAAATGGCGGGAAAGTAAATAGCAGAAAATGTAAATGCTGGAAGTAAAGAGCTGAAAGTAAATGATGGAAAGTAAATTGCAGAATTGTAAATGGGAATGGGGAAGATGCTCATAAAAGTAAATTGCAGAAATTAAAGAGAATGGGTAAGATCAGAAATGGGGGTTCATTGGGCTTAGAAGATGTTGCATTCTCCGGATCAAGTTCATTTTCATCTCTTCCTCAATCAATGCATTCATTGATCTCCTTGGCAATCTTAAGTGATCGAATTCCAATTCCTTGGCAATTCAATCTCTCAAATCTTGATCAATAGCCAATTCCTTGGTCAATTGCTCATGAGAAGAGATGAAGTATGGTCACTGATTATACCACATGCATTCCCAAATCAAGTGTTGGTAGGATTATAGTCACCATACCTAACCAAACCCAATTTGGTCCAACATGAGAAAGCATTTCTAGCATGATCTCTTCATTCCTCTTTCAAGGTTCAGAAGAGATCCAAGTATGAATAGCTTCTTTTCCAAGATAACTACCCAATTGGATGAAGATTGAAAGCTTTCTAGTAAAATCAAGAGAAAAGATAGAAGAAGAGTAATGAAAACTAGTATTGATCCATCAAATTACAACAGAGCTCCCTAACCCAATGAAAGGGGTTTAGTTGTTCATAGCTCTGAAAATGGAAAATAAAGATGGAGAATACATCATGAAAACTAGAACTAGAAGTGCAGAGAAAGTAAATTATACAGATAGTAGTTCTCAATTTCCCATCCCCCCAAAAGCTATTTCCTGATTCAAAACTACCCCTATATATACTACTCTTCTGATCTTCTAGTGGATTCTTCAAGTTTTGGATATGGGCCTTTGGATCTTGAGTTTGAAGCAATTATCTTCTGCAGTGGGCTTAGCTTTACTTGCAGAGAGAAAGTGTGAAGTAGGAAGGGTCTTTAGCTCAGGACGTTAGTGGCATTAATGTTAAGTGAGAGTATGGGTTCGAGAACGTTAGTAACAATCACCTTTTTCACTAATGTTACTCACCTAGGGATGATCCACGTTAACTTCAACATTAGTGGCACCAATGTGACCACTAATGTTGCCTCTTGGTCCTTCGCACACGTTATTGGGACTCACCTTTTCCAATAACGTTGAGAGTCCTCCCTCCCTACGTTAGAGTTCACGTTAACTTAGTTAACGTGGCTCTTAACGTAGGCTTGCCAATTCTTCGAGAACGTTAGTGATACATACCTTTGTCACTAACATTCCAAGGTGCCCCTACTTCCCACGTTAGAGTCCACATTAACTAAGTTAACGTGGCTTCTAACGTGGTAATGATAGCCATCTCCAACGTTAGTGACAAAGGTGAGTGTCACTAACGTTGGCTTATCATCTCCTTTATCCACGTTAGCTTCCACGTTAACTAAGTTAACGTGGGAGCTAACGTTGCTCATAGTGGCTTGTGGTGGTACATCCCAATGTTAGGGACAAAGGTAAGTGTCACTAACGTTGGCGATTACTTGCTTTCTCCGCATTAGCTTCCACGTTAACTAAGTTAACGTGGCAACTAACGTGGCTCATTGTAGCTTGGCCAACATTAGTGACAAAGGTGAGTGTCACTAACGTTGGCTTCTCTTTTGCTTCCCAACGTTAGAGTCCATGTTAACTGAGTCAACGTGGCTCTTAACGTGGCCACTTATGAGCTTGGTCCAACGTTAGTGACAAAGGTGAGTGTCACTAACGTTGGCCTTATTTCTTTCTTCCACGTTAGAGTTCACGTTAACTTAGTTAACGTGACTCTTAACGTGGGCAATGATGGCTTTCGAGGACGTTATTGGCGATTACTTTTCTCATTAACGTTGCAAGCTAGCTCCCATTCCACATTGGTGGTCACGTTAGTTAGACTAACGTGGCTGCTAACGTGGCTCTTTCTTGCTTCCTTTGTCCTGAAATCAAGCAATAAAGTGCATCAAAGTTCTAATCCACATCATGAGACGTGCATCATCCAATTTGTCATCTAATTCATGCAAAATTCTCATGAAATCATGTAAAGTGCTCAATGTATGCTTAAATCAAGATGTAAGTGAAATTCTACCCAAAATTTGCTTATTTCCTAAGAAAATGCATGAAACTACCCTAAAACAGTAAAGAAAAGGTCAGTGAAACTGACCAAAATGCCCTGGCATCACAACACCAAACTTAAAGCTTGCTTGTCCCTAAGCAAGTACTGGAACAAGAGAATGATGAATGAAATGCCAAGAGAAATGAGTCATTATTGTGGAAGTCATGTCCTTGGTTTTATGGTGGTTTCATGCATAGCAACTTAGGTTGATTCCTTCACTGGCTTTCAGACTTTTATCATGTCCTGGAATACTCACTTAATTGCACCCTATGAGACTTTTATTCATTGATCCTTTTATTGTTTTCAGGGCTTATTTGTGTTCTTAGGCTAAGTGCTCTGTGAGGGGGCGACTTTTTAAGATAAGCTTTTAGCCAGCACTCCCGAACCAGTTGGTTCAAGGTGCTAGGTGTTAAGACACCCCTAAGGACTTACTCCCTCAAGTCTCTTTCCCCCATACATACACACCACAGGCACATGGTTTGTTTATTTTCTTTCTTGAGACCTTGGTGTCCAGCACCTCTTTGGGTTACTAAATGTTCTGTAGCAAGGTTGCTCTTGATAGTGGACTTTCAGCTGATAATCCCGGGTTAGTTAACCCAAGTTACCAAGTGATGAAGCACTCCTACGAACTTATTCATCCAAGCAGATCCTTGGTACAGGAGCACCACAGACACATCTCTCAAGTTTCAAACCCTTGATGCCTAGCCTCATTCTTTATTAACTTTTCTTTCTTTTTCAACTCTTATTGTTCTTTTTCCCTTTTTCTTATTAGGATCTTGTTACTTAGGTAGTCTTATGGGGTGTGTTTCAAGCATATGGTTCAGGACAGATAGTTGTCTTCCCACCCTTGTTGGTGAATCAACTTAGCTAACTTATGACCACATCACACACTAAGGAACTTACTCCACAATATGAACTCCACTCTGGTCTTTGATAACACACATTCTCTTTTTATTTGATTCAAAAGGAGACAAGCAACACAATAAGAAGGATGGAATTGAAGCAGGTATCGTGGACAGTATAAATATGACAAAAGCAATAAAGCAACCATTAAACTCTAATCATCTAAACTAATGAGCAACTATAAATCAAGTTCCTTCTGACTTCCAATTTTTAGCATTTTAAGTATATGGAATTAAGTAACAATACAACCTTCGGGTGATGGTTTCTTGATGTCCCCTTGTTGTCCTCATCCATAGTTTTTGCTCCTTCATTTCCTTGGATGATGGTGCACCATTTCCTCAGAAGGTTCCTGCAAAGTCATTGGAAGTTGTTTGTTTCCAAAGCACTTGAGACATAGTTAGCTTGCATGTATGCTTGCGAATTTTCTGAACTTAATTTGGTGTGTGAACACCAAACTTAGTTCTTTGCCTAGTACAACAAATTGCATACTTGCAGAGATCCTCATATGTTGTTATTAACAAAACAACCATTAACTTCAGACTAAACTACTGCCAAGTGGTCCCCCTGAGTGGTTGGAGCTAGCAATTTGTCATTGGAGTGTAGTGTGATTATAATTAATATCTTTGGTGGAACACCAAACTTAAAACTACACTTTCACTCTTAGGTTTTGTCTTGGTGTGGAACACCAAACTTAGCTCCTCGCAATACAGGGGAAACAATTTGGGATTTTTATTGAAATGATAATGAAAAAGAAACTGCCTCAGGTTGGGTTGCCTCCCAACAAAGCGCTCTTTTAGCGTCGCTAGCTCGACGATTCCTTCATTACTTGAGATGATACTTCACTTTGGGGTTTTCCCCCATGTTGCCCATATAGTGTTTGAGCCTTTGTTCGTTCATAGTGAAAGTCCTCTCCGATCTTTCATCCATGATTTCTATGTGCCCATATGGTGAGACCTTTGTGACCAGAAAAGGTCCTGACCACCTTGATTTGAGTTTTTCTGGGAACAGTCTCAATTTGGAGTTGTAGAGGAGTACTTGCTGCCCTTTTTTCGAAACTTCTGGGTGCAAAGTGCAGGTCATGTCTTCTTTTCGCCTTTTCTTTATAGATCTTGGCATTTTCATAGGCTTGCGATCTAAATTCCTCCATTTCTTGTAGCTACAAGATCCTCTTTGTACCAGCAGCAATGCTGTATAAATTTAGTATCTTGAGAGCCTAGAGAGCTTTGTGTTCCAGCTCCAGTGGTAAATAACAAGCTTTTCCATACACTAGTTGATATGGGGACATTCCAAGTGGAGTTTTGAATGCTGTTCTGTATGCCCAAAGAGCATCATCCAGCTTCTTCAACCAATCCTTTCTTGATGCACCCACAGTCTTTTCCAGAATTCTTTTAAGCTCTCTGTTGGATATCTCAGTTTGCCCACTTGTTTGGGGATGGTAAGGAGTGGCCACCTTATGTTTTACCCCGTATCATAGGAGAAGAGCTTCTAGTGGTCTGTTACAAAAATGGCTCCCTCCATCACTGATGAGTGCTCGTGGGACTCTAAATCGGCTAAAGATATTCTTCCTGAGGAAGTTCATGACCACCTTGTTATCATTTGTTGGATTTGCAATAGCCTCTACCCACTTGGAAACATAATCCACTACTACCAAGATGTACTTGTTTGAATATGAGGTTGGGAATGGTCCCATGAAATCGATTCCCCACACATCAAACAGTTCCAGTTCCAAGATGAAATTTTGTGGCATCTCATTTCGTTTGGGCAAGTTCCCAGATCTTTGGCACTCATTGCAGCTCTTTACTAGTTCTTTAGCATCCTTGAAAAGGGTGGGCCAAAAGAATCCGCTTTGTAACACCTTTGCTGCAGTTCTGTCCCCTCCAAAATGGCCTCCATAGCATGAGCCGTGGCAATTCCACAGGACTTCCCGTCCCTCTTCTTCTGAAACACATCTTCTCAGGATTTCATCTGAACATTTCTTAAAGAGATATGGCTCATCCCAGACAAAATATTTTGCATCATTTATGAGCTTCCTTTTTTGATGTTTATTGATCTCTGGAGGTAAGGCCCCAGTTGCCTTGAAGTTGGCAATGTCTGCGAACCATGGTGCTTTGTGAACTGTCATCAACTGCTCATCAGGGAAGACCTCATTTACACTAGTATCATGTGTTCTACCTTCATCATGAGGGATTCTGGATAGGTGATCCGCTACTTTGTTCTCTACTCCCTTCTTGTCTCTGATTTCAATATTGAATTCCTGTAATAATAAAATCCATCTTATTAGTCTTGGTTTTGATTCTTGCTTGGCAAACAAATATTTAAGTGCTGTGTGATCTGTGAAAACAATCACTTTAGCACCAATGAGGTATGATCTAAACTTGTCAAATACAAAAACTATTGTTAGCAACTCCTTTTCAGTAGTGGTATAATTTCTTTGAGTTTCATTAAGGACTTTGCTAGCATAGTATATCACATGGACTAAGTTATCTCTCCTCTGCCCTAACACGGCCCCAACTGCAAAGTCAGATGCATCACACATCAATTCAAAGGGTAAGTTCCAATCAGGTGGGAAAATGATAGGGGCAGAGGATAATATTTTTTTTTTAAATTCTCGAATGCTTGCATGCATGTTTCATCGAAGATAAATGGTATATCAGATACAAGGAGATTGCTCAAGGGCTTGGCTATCTTTGAAAAATCTTTAATAAATCTTCTATAAAAGCCAGCATGCCCTAAAAAGCTTCTAATTGCCTTGACATCACTAGGTGGAGGAAGTTTTTCAATAAGTTCCACTTTAGCTCTGTCCACCTCAATGCCTTGGTTAGAAACCTTATGGCCAAGGACTATTCCTCCTGTTACCATAAAGTGACATTTCTCCCAGTTCAAGACCAGATTGGTCTCTTGGCACCTTTTCAATACCAAGGCTAGGTGATTCAGGTAGCTAGGAAAGGAATCTCCGAATACCGAAAAATCATCCATAAAAACTTCAATGAATTTCTCTATCATATCTGAGAAGATAGAAAGCATGCAGCGTTGAAAAGTTGCCGGTGCATTACATAGCCCAAATGGCATGCGCCTGTAGGCAAACACTCCATATAGGTAAGTGAATGAGGTTTTCTCTTGGTCTTTGGGATCAACCACTATTTGGTTATATCCTGAATAACCGTCGAGAAAACAATAATATGCGTGTCCTACGAGTCTTTCCAACATCTGATCCATGAATGGGAGGGGGAAATGATCCTTTCATGTAGCCTCATTGAGTTTCTGGTAGTCTATGCACATTCGCCATCTTGTGATGATCTTTGTAGGAATTAGTTCGTTCTTCTCATTGTGGACTACAATGATCCCTCCCTTTTTGGGCACGACATGCACAGGGCTGACCCAGGGGGTGTCTGAGATCGGGTAGATTACCCCTCCTTGCCATAACTTCATAACTTCTTTCTGCACCACTTCCTTCATGATTGGGTTCAGCCTCCTTTGGGATTGAATGGATGGTTTGGCATCATCTTCCAACAGTATCTTATGCATGCATATGGCCGAACTGATTCCTTTCAAGTCAGTGAGGGTCCATCCAATGGCATCCTTATGTTTTTGCAACACTTGGAGTAATTCATCCTCTTGATCTTGGCTGAGGGATGAGTTTATAATCATTGGGTAGCTTTCATTCTCTCCTAAATATGCATATTTGAGAGTGGGTGGCAGTGCTTTGAGTTCAAGTTTGGGTGCTTCTAACTTTTCATTCTCTTCCTTTGGTGCACCTCGTATATGAATCTCTGCTGTTGCAACCTTTTCACTAGACGTTGATCCCTCCCCTATTAACCCTTCGGGTTCTTCTTCTTCAAAACTCTCCTACATTGCATCTTCCAGTGATTCCAACCTCATACATTCTCTCCATTGTTCTGGTGGGTAACTCATGGCCTTGAACACATTGAATGTCATCTTTTCATTGTGTAATCTCAAAGTGAGATCACCTTTTTGGACATCAATGACAGCTCCAACAGTAGCTAAGAACGGTCTTCCCAGGATGATGGAGGCCTTGGCTTCCTCCTTCATGTCCGACACCACAAAGTATGCTGGGAAAATGAAATCCCCCACCTTCACCAGCAAATCTTCCACTACACCATGAGGGAACTTGAACGATCGGTCTGCCAGTTGTAGGGCCATTTTTGTTGGCTTAGCCTCCTCGATCTTCATTTTCCTCATCATAGCTACTGACATCAGATTTATGCTGGCTCCTAAGTCACATAGAGCTTTCTCCACTGTGATCTCCCCTATAATACAAGGGATCTGAAAGCTCCCAGGATCCTTCAATTTCTGGGGTAGTTTATGCTGAATGATAGCACTACATTCTTCGGTTAGTATCACAGTCTCGTTGCTCTTCCAACTTCTCTTCTTAGTCATCAATTCCTTCAAGAACTTGGCATAGAGCGGCATTTGCTCTATTACTTTAGCAAAGGGTATGTTAATCTGTAATTTCTTGAAGATTTCTAAAAATTTGGAGAACTGGCTGTCATCCCCCTTCTTCTTCAATTGTTGAGGATATGGTACTTTCGGAACATATGGCTTCAGCTCTCCTTCCTTTTGACGTGAGTTGGAGGTGGAGATTTGAACTTCATCTTGTTCCTCCTTCGTTCTTCCCAACTGAATCTTTTTCTTGGGGTTGCTTGGGAATATCCTTCAATTATTTTCCACTTCTGAGGGTTATAGCCTGACACTCCTCCCTTTGGTTTGAGTCTGTATTACTGCGAGGGTTGTGGCTGGAAATTCTCTTGAATAGGTAGCCAATTTGTGCCTCAAGTTTCTTGATGGCAGCATCTTGATTCTGCATATTGGACTGTACTTCTTCTCGGAATGCCTTACTATCTTGAATCTCTTTGCATATGCCCTCAAGCAGAGTCTCAATTTTGGAGAGTCTATCTTCAGATGATGGTGAGTTGAGAGTGGATGGGTGAGTTGGGTCATTTTGGTTTTGATATGGATGTGGAGAGGTGTTGTTAGGGTGGTACTGATATGATCTCTGTGTGGAATGTTGGTGAGCTGCATGGTTGTTGGGGTTGTGACGTCTCTGATCTTGGCTTTGATCTTGTTGATTTCCCCACCCAAAGTTTGGGTGATTCCTCCAATCAGGGTTGTACGTTTTGGAGTAAGGATCATGGGTCTGCCTGGGTGAGTTTCCAATGTAGTTGGCTTGTTCTTGCTCCTCCTCTGCCTCGGCATTCACTCCCTCTTGGGTTGCTGATGAGGTGGTGATTGCTGCCACTTGGTTCCTCTCCATCTTCTTGGTGAGGTCAGCCAGCTGCTTGGTAATGAGCTTATTTTGGGCCAGCAGTACATCCACATTGTTTAGCTTCATCACTCCTCTAGTGTTGCCTCTTTCAGAAGCATAGAAGTAGTCATTCTCCGCTACAGTCTCAATGACATCTATGGCTTCTTCAATGGTCTTCTTCTTGTTCAGAGATCCCCTGGATGAATGGTCTACTGCCTTCTTTGATTCATAAGAGAGGCCTTCATAAAAAATGTGTAGTTGCACCCATTCATTGAACAAATCTGGTGGACACCTTCTTGTCAGGTCCTTAAACCTCTCCCATGCTTCATATAGAGTCTCACCATCCTGCTGCCTGAATGTTTTCACCTCAGCTCTCAGCCTGTTGATCTGTTGAGGAGGATAGAATCTTGGCAAAAATTTGTTCACCACATCTTCTCAGGTTGCTAAACTCTCCTTTAGGAAGGATTCCAGCCATTTAGATTCCTTGTCCTTAAGTGAGAAAGGGAACAGAAGTAGTCTATAGGTGTCAGGATGAACACCATTAGACTTCATAGTATCACATATCCTCAGGAAGGTGGTTAGATGTTGATTGGGGTCTTCTTGGACACTTCCTCCGAATGAACAATTGTTCTGAACAAAGGTGATGAGCTGTGGCTTTAGTTCAAAGTTGTTGGCATGTATGGTTAGCCTTTGGATGCTGCTTCCACAGTTTCCTGGGTTTGGGTTGATGTAAGAACCCAGAACTCTTCTCTATTGTCCAGCCTGATGCGCTGGACCTTCTCTACCATGGTTGTGAGCCTCTTCTTCATGATGGTTCTCCATGTTTTCATCCATGTCTGGTTCAAAGTACTCCTCCTCTTCCTCAGCACCAACTACTCTCTTTCCTCTTGCTTCCCTCCTTAATCTAAGGAAGGTCCTCTCAGGTTCAGAATCAAAGGAAGTTGAAGTCCCGCTTCATCTCTCTGTCATACAACCAACAAGGCACAAGCAAGGAAATAGATGCAGAAAGTACTCTTGTTAAAATTGCTGTTAGTGTGAGTGATGCAATATATCAAACAGTTAGTGGGTTAGTGAACTGAATGGTAAATAACTAAGAAAAAGGAGTAGGGGGGAAGGGAGGAAAATAACTAAAACTGAAAGTAATCAACTCAAACAGAAATTTAAATCAAACAAAAGAAAAATGCTCAATCTAGTTATCTTCCAATTTAGTCATTGTTGATACAAAATCAATCCCCGGCAACGGCGCCATAAACTTGATAGCACGGAAACTTGTCTCTCAACAATTTTCCTTCGGCAAGTATACCAAATTGTCGTCAAGTAAAAACTCACAATAGAGTGAGGTCGAATCCCACAGGGATTGATTGGTCAAGCAACTTTAATTAGAGGAATGTTCTAGTTGAGCGAAGCAGAAATTGGTTTGAGAGTTGCAGGAAATTAAATGGCGGGAAAGTAAAGAGCAGAAAATGTAAATGCTGGAAGTAAAGAGCTGAAAGTAAATGACGGAAAGTAAATTGCAGAATTGTAAATGGGAATGGGGAAGATGCTCATAAAAGTAAATTGCAGAAATTAAAGAGAATGGGTAAGATCAGAAATGGGGGTTCATTGGGCTTAGGAGATGTTGCATTCTCCGGATCAAGTTCATTTTCATCTCTTCCTCAATCAATGCATTCATTGATCTCCTTGGCAATCTTAAGTGATCGAATTCCAATTCCTTGGCAATTCAATCTCTCAAATCTTGATCAATAGCCAATTCCTAGGTCAATTGCTCATGAGAAGAGATGAAGTATGGTCACTGATTATACCACATGCATTTCCAAATCAAGTGTTGGTAAGATTATAGTCACCAGACCCAACCAAACCCAATTTGGTCCAACATGAGAAAGCATTTCTAGCATGATCTCTTCATTCCTCTTCCAAGGTTTAGAAGAGATCCAAGTATGAATAGCTTCTTTTCCAAGATAACTACCCAATTGGATGAAGATTGAAAGCTTTCTAGTAAAATCAAGAGAAACGATAGAAGAAGAGTAATGGAAACTAGTATTGATCCATCAAATTACAACAGAGCTCCCTAACCCAATGAAAGGGGTTTAGTTGTTCATAGCTCTAGAAATGGAAAACAAAGATGGAGAATACATCATGAAAACTAGAACTAGAAGTGCAGAGAAAGTAAATTATACAGAGAGTAGTTCTCAATTTCCCATCCCCCCAAAAGCTATTTCCTGATTCAAAACTTCCCCTATATATACTACTCTTCTGATCATCTAGTTGATTTTTCAAGTCTTGGATATGGGCCTTTGGATCTTGAGTTTGAAGCAGTTATCTTCTGCAGTGGGCTTAGCTTTACTTACAGAGAGAAAGTGTGAAGTAGGAAGGGTCTTTAGCTCAGGACGTTAGTGGCGTTAACGTTAAGTGAGAGTGTAGGTTCGAGAACGTTAGTGACAATCACCTTTTTCACTAACATTCCTCACCCAGGGATGATCCACGTTAACTTCAACGTTAGTGGCACCAACGTGACTGGTGCACAAAATTATGATCTCAGGCAACGGCTCCAAAAACTTTGTACGCACGTCTTAATAAATTGTTTTTCATTCACAACTTTGATACAACTAACCAGCAAGTGCACTGGGTCATCCAAGTAATAAAACCTTACGTGAGTAAGGGTCGATCCCACGGAGATTGTTGGTATGAAGCAAGCTATGGTCACCTTGTAAATCTCAGTCAAGCGGATATCAAATAGTTATGGAGTTTTCGAAAATAAATAATAAATAAATAGAAAATAAAGATAGAAATACTTATGTATATCATTGGTGAGAATTTCAGATAAGCGTATGGAGATACTTTCGTTCCTCTGAACTTCTACTTTCCTGCTGTCTTCATCCAATCAATCTTACTCCTTTCCATGGCTGGATTTATGTAAGGACATCACCATTGTCAATGGCTACTTTTCATCCTCTCTGTGAAAATGGTCTGATGCGCTGTCACTGCATGGCTAATCATCTGGAGGCATCACCGTGGTCAATGGCTGCATCCCATCCTCTTGTGAAAATGGTCCAAATGCTCTGTCACGGCATGGCTAATCATCTGAGGTTCTCGAGCATACTGGAATAGGATTCACCCTCCTTTTGCGTCTGTCACTACGCCCAGCACTCGCGAGTTTGAAGTTCGTCACAGTCATTCAATCCTAGAATCCTACTCGGAATACCACAGACAAGGTTTAGACTTTCCGAATTCTCATGAATGCCGCCATCAATCTAGCTTATACCACGAAGATTCTGATTAAGAGATCCAAGAGATAATCATCCAATCTAAGATGGAACGGAAGTGGTTGTCAGGCACGCGTTTGTGGGGGAATGATGATGATTGTCACGTTCATCACATTCATGTTGAAGTGCGAATGAATATCTTAGAAGCGGAATAAGTTGAATTGAATAGAAAAGCAGTAGTACTTTGCATTAATTCATGACGAACAGCAGAGCTCCACACCTTAGTCTATGGAGTGTAGAAACTCTACCATTAAAAATACATAAGTGAAAGGTTCAGGCATGGCCGAGAGGCCAGCCCCCAAAACGTGATCACAGGATCAAAAATACAATCCAGGATGTCTAATACAATAGTAAAAAGTCCTATTTATACTAAACTAGTTACTAGGGTTTACAGAAGTAAGTAATTGATGCATAAATCCACTTCCGGGGCCCACTTGGTGTGTGCTTCGGCTGAGCTTGAAGTTTACATGTGGAGAGGTCATTCTTGGAGTTGAACGCCAGTTTGTAACGTATTTCTGGCGTTCAACTCTGGCTTGTGACGTGTTTCTGGCGTTTAACTCCAGACTGCAGCGTAGAACTGGCGTTCAACGCCCATTGGCGTCATCTAAACTTGGCCAAAGTATGGACTATTACATATTGCTGGAAAGCCCTGGATGTCTACGCTCCAACGCAATTGGAAGCACTCCCTTTTGAGTTCGGTAGCTCCAGAAAATCCACTTTGAGTGCAGGGAGGTCAGAATCCAACAGCATCAATAGTCCTTCTTCAACCTCTGAATCTGATTTTTGCTCAAGTCCCTCAATTTCAGCCAGAAAATACCTGAAATCACAGAAAAACACATAAACTCATAGTAAAGTCCAGAAATGTGAATTTAATATAAAAACTAATGAAAATATCCCTAAAATTAACTAGATTCTACTAAAAACATACAAAAAATAATGCCAAAAAGCGTAAAAATTATCCGCTCATCACAACACCAAACTTAAATTGTTGCTTGTCCCCAAGCAACTGAAAATCAAATAGGATAAAAAGAAGAGAATATACTATAAATTCCAAACTATCAATGAAACATAGCTCCAATCAGATGAGCGGGACTTGTAGCTTTTTGCCTCTTGAATAGTTTTGGCATCTCACTTTATCCATTGAAGTTCAGAATGATTGGCATCTATAGGAACTCAGAGTTCAGATAGTGTTATTGATTCTCCTAGTTCAGTATGTTGATTCTTGAACACAGCTACTTTATGAGTCTTAGCCGTGGCCCTAAGCACTTTGTTTTCCAGTATTACCACCGGATACATAAATGCCACAGACACATAATTGGGTGAACCTTTTCAGATTGTGACTCAGCTTTGTTAAAGTCCCCAATTAGAGGTGTCCATGGTTCTTAAGCACACTCTGTTTTTGCTTTGGACCTTGACTTTAACCGCTCAGTCTCAAGTTTTCACTTGACACCTTCACGCCACAAGCACATGGTTAGGGACAGCTTGGTTTAGCCGCTTAGGCCATGATTTTATTCCTTTAGGCCCTCCTATCCACTAATGCTCAAAGCCTTGGGATCTTTTTTATCACCCTTGCCTTTTGGTTTTAAGGGCTATTGGCTTTTTGCTCTTGCCTTTTGGTTTTAAGAGCCTTGGCTTTTTCTGCTTGCTTTTTCTCTTTTTTTTTTCGCTATTTTTTTTTCTGCAAGCTTTGTTCTTTACTGCTTTTTCTTGCTTCAAGAATCATTTTTATGATTTTTCAGATTATCAAATAACATGTCTCTTTGTCATCATTCTTTCAAGAGCCAACATATTTAACATTCTTAAACAACAACTTCAAAAGACATATGCACTGTTCAAGCATTCATTCAGAAAACAAGAAGCATTGTCACCACATCAATATAATTAAACTAAGTTCAAGGATAAATTCAAAACTCATGTACTTCTTGTTCTTTTGAATTAAAACATTTTTTCATTTAAGAGAGGTGATGGATTCATAGGACATTCATAACTTTAAGACATAGTTACTAATTACTAATGATCATGTAATAAGACACAAACATGGATAAGCACTTAACATAAAGAAAATGAAAAACAGAGAATTTAAGAACAAGGAATGAATCCACCTTAGTGATGGTGGCGTTTCCTTCTTGAGGAACCAATGATGTCCTTGAGCTCTTCTATGTCTCTTCCTTGTCTTTGTTGCTCCTCCCTCATTGCTTTTTGATCTTCTCTAATTTCATGAAGGATGATGGAGTGCTCTTGATGTTCCACCCTTAATTGTCCCATGTTGGAACTTAATTCTCCTAGGGAGGTGTTGATTTGCTCCCAATAGTTTTGTGGAGGAAAATGCATTTGAGGCATCTCCGGGATCTCATGGTGATGAGCTTCATGCGTCTCTTGGGCTCCATGAATGGGCTCTCTTGTTTGCTCCATCCTTTTCTTAGTGATGGGCTTCTCTTCCTCAATGGGAATGTCTCTTTCTATGTCAATGCCAGCCGAATTGCATAGATGGCAAATGAGGTGAGGAAAAGCTAACCTTGCCATAGTGGAGGACTTGTCAGCCACCTTGTAGAGTTCTTGAGGTATAATCTCATGAACCTCTACCTCTTCTCCAATCATGATGCTATGGATCATGATGGCCCGGTCTATAGTAACTTCAGAGTGGTTGCTAGTGGAAATGATTGAGCATTGAATGAACTCCAACCATCCTCTAGCTACAGGCTTAAGGTCCAGTCTTCTCAGTTGAACCGGTTTGCCTTTTGAGTCAATCTTCCATTAAGCTCCTTCCACACATATGTCCATGAGGACTTGGTCCAACCTTTGATCAAAGTTGACTCTCCTTGTGTAGGGGTGTGTGTTCTCTTCCATCATTGGCAAGTTGAACGCCAACCTTACATTTTCCGGACTAAAATCTAAGTAATTCCCCCGAACCATGGTGAGATAATTCTTTGGGTTCAGGTTCTTACTTTGATCATGGTTCCTTGTGATCCATGCATTAGCATAGAACTCTTGAACCATTAGAGTTCCGACTTGTTGGATGGGGTTTGTTAGAACTTCCCAACCTCTTCTATGGATCTCATGTCGAATCTCCGGATACTCATTTCTCTTGAGTTTGAAAGGGACCTCGGGGATCACCTTCTTCTTGGCTATAACATCATAGAAGTGGTCTTGATGAGCTTTGGAGATGAATCTTTCCATCTCCCATGACTCAGAGGTGGAAGCTTTTGTCTTCCCTTTCCCTTTTCTAGAGGATTCTCCGGTCTTAGGTGCCATCAATGGTAATGGAAAAACAAAAAGCTTATGCTTTTACCACACCAAACTTAGAATATTTTTCGCCCTCGAGCAAGAGAAGAAAGAATAGATGAAGAAGAAGAAGAACATATGGAGGAGAGGAGGGAGAGGTGTATTCGGCCAAGAAGGGGAAGAGAGGGTTGTGTTGTGTGAAAATGAGGAAGAATGGAGGGCTTTATATAGGGAGGGGGGTTAGTTTCGGCCATATAGGGTGGGTTTGGGTGGGAAATTGATTTTGAAATTTGAAGGTAGGTGGAGTTTATGAGGTAGGTTTATGGGGAAGAGTGGATGGATGTGAGTGGTGAAGTGGGGATAGGGAAGAGAGATTGAGGTGATTGGTGAAGAGTTTTGGGGAAGAGTGTTTATTGGGAAGACAGGATGAACATTGAGAAGAGGGAAGAGAGTGAGTAGTGGTAGGTGGGGATCCTGTGGGGTGCACAGATGCTGAGTTAATCCTATGGGGTCCACAGATCCTGAGGTGTCAAGGATTTGCATCCCTGCACCAATTAGGCATGTAAAATGCCTTTGCATGCAATTCTGGCGTTTAAAAGCCGAATTGATGCTTGTTCTGGGTGTTCAGCGCCCAGATGTAGCATATTTCTGGCGTTGAACGCCAGCCAGATGCTTGTTTCTGGCGTTTAGCGCCAGCTCTTCCTCAGTGTGCATTTCTGGCGTCTGAACGCCAGGATGCTGCTTGTTTCTGGCATTCAACGCCAAATCCATGCTCTGTTCTGGCGTTGAACGCCAGCCAAATGCTCCTTACTGGCATTTAAACGCCAGTAAGTCCTTCCTCCAAGGTGTGATTTTTCTTCTGCTGTTTTTGATTCTGTTCTTGATTTTTCTATTTATTTTGTGACTCCACATGATCATGAACCTAATAAAACATGAAAGAACAACAAAAATAAAAATAAAATTAGATAAATAAAATTTGGGTTGCCTCCCAACAAGCGCTTCTTTAATGTCAATAGCTTGACAGTGGGCTCTCATGGAGCTTCACAGATGTTCAGAGCATTGTTGAGACTCCCCAACACCAAACTTAGAGTTTGGATATGGGAGTTCAACGCCAAACTTAGAGTTTGGTTGTGGCCTCCCAACACCAAACTTAGAGTTTGACTGTGGGGGCTCTGGTTGACTCTGTTTTGAGAGAAGCTTACTGTGCCTCTTTTCCATGTTTACAGAAGGATATCCTTGAGTTTTAAACACAAGGGAGTCCTCATTCAATTGAAGAACTAGTTCACCTCTGTCAACATCAATCACAGCTCTTGTTGTGGCTAGGAAGGGCCTTCCAAGGATGATGGATTCATCCTCATCCTTCCCAGTGTCTAGGATTATGAAATCAGCAGGGATGTAAAGGCCTTCAACCTTTACTAACATGTCCTCTACTTGTCCATAAGCCTATTTTCTGGAATTATCTGCCATCTCTAATGAGATTTTAGCAGCTTGCACCTCAAAGATTCCAGGTTTCTCCATTACAGAGAGTGGCATGAGGTTTATTCCTGACCCAAGGTCACATAGAGCCTTCTCAAAGGTCATGGTGCCTATGGTACAGGGTATCAGAAACTTTCCAGGATCCTGTTTCTTCTGAGGCAATCTCAGTTGATCCAATGCATTTAATTCATTGGTGAACAGGGGAGGTTCATCTCCCCAAGTCTCATTACCAAATAAATTGGCATTCAGCTTCATGATTGCACCAAGGAACTTGGCAACTTGCTCTTCAGTAACATCTTCATTCTCTTCAGAAGAAGAATACTCTTCAGAGCTCATGAATGGCATAAGGAGGTTCAATAGAATCTCTACAGTCTCTAGATGAGTCTCAGATTCCTTTGGTTCCTCAGAGGGAAATTCCTTATTGATCACTGGACGTCCCAGGAGGTCTTCCTCACTGGGATTCACGTCCTCAACCTCCCTTACAGGTTCGGCCATGGTAATTAATTCAATGGCCTTGCACTCTCCTTTTGGATTTTCTTCTGTATTGCTTGGAAGAGTACTAGGAGGGATTTCAGTGATCCTTTTACTCAGCTGGCCCACTTGTGCTTCCAAATTTCTAATGGAGGACCTTGTTTCATTCATGAAACTCACAGTGGCCTTAGATAGATCAGAGACTAAGTTTGCTAAATTAGAGGTACTTTGTTCAGAGTTCTCTGTCTGTTGCTGAGGGGATGATGGAAAAGGTTTACTATTGTTAAACCTGTTTCTTCCACCATTATTAAAGCCTTGTTGAGGCTTTTGTTGATCCTTCCATGAGAAATTTGGGTGATTTCTCCATGAGGGATTATAGGTGTTTCCATATGGTTCACCCATGTAATTCACCTCTGCTATTACAGGGTTTTCAAGATCATAAGCTTCATCTTCAGAAGATGCCTCTTCAGTACTGTTGGATGCAGCTTGCATTCCATTCAGACTCTGAGAAATCATATTGACTTGCTGAGTCAATATTTTATTCTGAGCCAATATGGCATTCAGAGTATCAATTTCAAGAACTCCCTTCTTCTGAGGGGTCCCATTACTCACAGGATTCCTCTCAGAAGTGTACATAAACTGGTTATTAGCAACCATGTCAATGAGCTCTTGAGCTTCTGCAGGCATTTTTTTTAGGTGAATGGATCCACCTGCAGAAGTATCCAATGACATCTTAGCTAATTCAGACAGACCATCATAGAATATATCCAGGATGGTCCATTCTGAAAGCATGTCAGAAGGACACTTTTTGGTCAGTTCCTTGTATCTCTCCCAAGCTTCATAGAGGGATTCACCTTCTTTCTGTCTGAAGGTTTGAACATCCACTCTAAGCTTACTCAGCTTTTGAGGAGGAAAGAACTTGGCTAAGAAAGCCTTGACCAGCTTATCCCAAGAGTTCAAGCTATCCTTAGGTTGAGAGTCCAACCATATTCTGGCTCTGTCTCTCACAGCAAACGGAAAAAGCATGAGCCTGTAGACTTCAGGATCTACTCCATTAGTCTTAACAGTGTCACATATCTACAAGAATTCAGTTAAGAACTGAAAAGGATCTTCAGATGGAAGTCCATGAAACTTGCAGTTTTGTTGCATCAGAGAAACTAATTGAGGTTTAAGCTCAAAATTGTTTGCTCCAATGGTAGGAATGGAGATGCTTCTTCCATGTAAATTGGAATTAGGTGCAGTAAAGTCACCAAGCATCCTCCTTGCATTATTATTATTTTCGGCTGCCATCTCCTCTTCTTGTTCGAAAATTTCTGAAAGGTGCTTGCTGGATTGTTGTAATTTAGCTTCTCTTAGTTTCCTCTTCAGAGTCCTTTCAGGTTCTGGATCTGCTTCAACAAGAATATTCTTGTCCTTGCTCCTGCTCATATGAAAAAGAGGGAACAGAAAAATAATAATAATAGGGATCCTTTTTGCCCAGGTATAGAGGTTCCCTTATGTGAGTAGAAGAAAAGAAGAAGAGAAAATCTGAACTTAGAGAGAGAGGGTTCGGATTTTTAAAATCACAATTAATGACTTGATTCACAAGAAATCACAAGATATGATTCTAGAACTTAAAGTTTGAATCTTTCTTAACAAGTAAGTAACAAACTTGAAATTTTTGAATCAAAACATTAATTGATGAGAATATTTTCGAAAATTATAAGATAAAATTAAGAAAAGATTTTTGAAAAATATTTTTAAAATTTTCAAAAATAAATAAGAAAAATATAAAAGATTTGATTTTTGAAAAAGATTTTGCAAAAGATAAGATTTTTAAATTAAAAATTTGATTTAACTCATAAGAACAACTAGATTTTAAAAATTTTTGAAAAAGTCAAATCTAATTTTCAAAATTTATGAGAGAAAAAAGGAAAGATATTTTTTTTATTTTTTGAATTTTTATGATGAGAGAGAAAAACACTAAAAATGTTCAATGCATGGAAATTTTAGATCAAAACAATGAATGCATGCAAGAATGCTATGAATATCAAGATGAACACCAAGAACACTTTGAATGTCAAGATGAACACCAAGAACTTATTTTTTGAAAAATTTTTTGATGCAAAGAAAACATGCAAGACACCAAACTTAGAAATCTTTAATGCTTAGACACTAAGGATTCAAGAATGCATATGAAAAATACCATACAACACAAAACAATTAATATGAAGATCAATCAAGAAGGTTTATCAAGAACAACTTGAAGATCATGATGAATGCAATTTTTGAAAAATGCAAGATGAGTATGCAATTGACACCAAACTTAAAATCTGACTCAAGACTCAAATAAAAAACACAATTTTTTTTTATTTTTATGATTTTATGATTTTTTTGTATTTTTATTTTATATTTTTCAAAAATTAGTGTGAAAAATAAAAATAAGGATTCCAAAAATTTTTAATATGAATTCCAGGAATCTTGCACTCTTAGTCTAAAGCTCCAATCTGAGGGTTAGACATGGCTTAATAGCCAGTCAAGCTTTAGCATGTAAATC
This sequence comes from Arachis hypogaea, assembly GCF_003086295.3. Taxonomy (NCBI): domain Eukaryota; kingdom Viridiplantae; phylum Streptophyta; class Magnoliopsida; order Fabales; family Fabaceae; genus Arachis; species Arachis hypogaea. The sequence goes on from NC_092050.1 coordinate 107,778,442, forward strand.
TTTTGGATCTGAAACAGCAGCAGGTGGATTAGCAACAACTAGCTTGCTCTTGATAATGTTAGGTTGGAAACCCCAGTCCAAATAAATTTAGACATGGCTTTACAGCCAGTCAGGCTTCAACATGCTTCATGAAACACTAGAATTCATTCTTAAAAAATTTTAGAATAATTTTTGAAAACAGATGAGAAATTTTTGAAAGATTTTTGAAAAAATTTTTGAAAATAATTTTTTTTTGAAAAATTTTTGAAAACTTTTTGAAAATAAAATAAGAAGAAAATTACCCAATCTGAGCAACAAGATGAACCGTCAGTTGTCCAAACTCGAACAATCCCCGGCAACGGCGCCAAAAACTTGGTGCACGAAATTGTGATCTCAGGCAACGGCGCCAAAAACTTTGTACACACGTCTTAATAAATTGTTTTTCATTCACAACTTCGATACAACTAACCAGCAAGTGCACTGGGTCGTCCAAGTAATAAAACCTTACATGAGTAAGGGTCGATCCCACGGAGATTTTTGGTATGAAGCAAGCTATGGTCACCTTGTAAATCTCAGTCAGGCGGATATCAAATAGTTATGGAGTTTTAGAAAATAAATAATAAATAAATAGAAAATAAAGATAGAAATACTTATGTATATCATTGGTGAGAATTTCAGATAAGCGTATGGAGATACTTTCGTTCCTCTGAACTTCTGCTTTCCTGCTGTCTTCATCCAATCAATCTTACTCCTTTCCATGGCTGGCTTTATGTAAGGACATTACCATTGTCAATGGCTACTTTTCATCCTCTCTGTGAAAATGGTCTGATGCGCTGTCACTGCATGGCTAATCATCTGGAGGCATCACCGTGGTCAATGGCTGCATCCCATCCTCTTGTGAAAATGGTCCAAATGCTCTGTCATGACACGGCTGATCATCTGAGGTTCTCGATCATACTGGAATAGGATTCACCCTCCTTTTGCGTCTGTCACTACGCCCAGCACTCGCGAGTTTGAAGTTTGTCACAGTCATTCAATCCCAGAATCCTACTCAGAATACCACAGACATGGTTTAGACTTTCCGGATTCTCATGAATGCCGCCATCAATCTAGCTTATACCACGAAGATTCTGATTAAGAGATCCAAGAGATAATCATCCAATCTAAGATGGAACGGAAATGGTTGTCAGGCATGCGTTCGTGGGGGAATGATGATGATTGTCATGTTCATCACATTCATGTTGAAGTGCGAATGAATATCTTAGAAGCGGAATAAGTTTAATTGAATAGAAAAGCAGTAGTACTTTGCATTAATTCATGAGGAACAGCAGAGCTCCACACCTTAATCTATGGAGTGTAGAAACTCTACCGTTAAAAATACATAAATGAAAGGTTCAGGCATGGCCGAGAGGCCAACCCCCAAAATGTGATCACAGGATCAAAAATACAATCCAGGATGTCTAATACAATAGTAAAAAGTCCTATTTATACTAAACTAGTTACTAGGGTTTACAGAAGTAAGTAATTGATGCATAAATCTACTTCTGGGGCCCACTTGGTGTGTGCTTGGGCTGAGCTTGAAGTTTACACGTGGAGAGGTCATTCATGGAGTTGAACGCCAGTTTGTAACGTATTTCTGGCGTTCAACTCTGGCTTGTGACGTGTTTCTGGCGTTTAACTCCAGACTGCAGCGTAGAACTGGCGTTCAACGCCCATTTGTGTCGCCTAAACTTGGCCAAAGTATGGACTATTATATATTTCTGGAAAGCCCTGGATGTCTACTTTCCAACGCAATTGGAAGCGCACCATTTTGAGTTCGGTAGCTCCAGAAAATCCACTTTGAGTGCAGGGAGGTCAGAATCCAACAGCATCAGCAGACCTTCTTCAACCTCTGAATCTGATTTTTGCTCAAGTCCCTCAATTTCAGCCCAAAAATACCTGAAGTCATAGAAAAACACACAAACTCATAGTAAAGTCCAGAAATGTGAATTTAACATAAAAACTAATGAAAACATCCCTAAAAGTAACTAGATTCTACTAAAAACATACTAAAAACAATGCCAAAAAGCGTATAAATTATCCGCTCATCAGTGACCACTAACGTTGCCTCTTGGTCCTTCGCACACGTTATTGGGACTCACCTTTTCCGATAACATTGAGAGTCGTCCCTCCCTACGTTAGAGTTCACGTTAACTAAGTTAACGTGGCTCTTAACGTAGGCTTGCCAATTCTTCGAGAACTTAGTGACACTTACCTTTGTCACTAACGTTCCAAGGTGCCCCTACTTCCCACGTTAGAGTCCACGTTAACTAAGTTAACGTGGCTCCTAACGTGGTAATGATAGCCATCTCCAACGTTAGTGACAAAGGTGAGTGTCACTAACGTTGGCTTATCATCTCCTTTATCCACGTTAGCTTAGTTAACGTGGGAGCTAATGTTGCTCATAGTGGCTTGTGGTGGTACATCCCAACATTAGTGACAAAGGTAAGTGTCACTAACGTTGGCGATTACTTGCTTTCTCCACGTTAGCTTCCACGTTAACTAAGTTAACGTGGCAACTAACGTGGCTCATTGTAGCTTGGCCAACGTTAGTGACAAAGGTGAGTGTCACTAACATTGGCTTCTCTTTTGCTTCCCAACGTTAGAGTCCACGTTAACTGAGTCAACGTGGCTCTTAACGTGGCCACTTATAAGCTTGGTCCAACGTTAGTGACAAAGGTGAGTGTCACTAACATTAGCCTTATTTCTTTCTTCCACGTTAGAGTTCACGTTAACTTAGTTAACGTGACTCTTAACGTGGGCTATGATGGCTTTCGAGGACGTTATTGGCTATTACTTTTCTCATTAACATTGCAAGCTAGCTCCCATTCCACGTTGGTGGTCACGTTAGTTAGACTAACGTGGCTGCTAACGTGGCTCTTTCTTGCTTCCTTTGTCCTGAAATCAAGCAATAAAGTGCATCAAAGTTCTAATCCACATCATGAGACATGCATCATCCAATTTGTCATCTAATTCATGCAAAATTCTCATGAAATCATGTAAAGTGCTCAATATATGCTTAAATCAAGATGTAAGTGAAATTCTACCCAAAACTTGCTTATTTCCTAAGAAAATGCATGAAACTACCCTAAAACAGTAAAGAAAAGGTCAGTGAAACTGGCCAAAATACCCTGGCATCAAGTGCTTTCTTCACTTAAGTACGAGGTGGATGTGGAGATCTCCGGTTCTTCCACAGAAGGGGTCACGAAACTCAAAAGCTTCTTTATGTAAGCATACCGGCGTTGATTCCGCCGTTCATATCTATCTATCTTCTTGTGGAGGTCTTCAAGCCGTTGGTGGGAAGATCCTTGTGATGGAGAAGAAGTGGTAGGGATAACCGAGGGAGCAGCTATATCAAGGGTCTTGTGTTCCGCCGGAGGTTTGAGATACTTTCTGGTTGAGACCACGTCGCCCTCTACCAGAATCATCGCTTTTCGATCCTTAGCCTCCCGGGGAACACCAGCATTAGCAACTAGCTCCATCACCAAGGCCGGGAATGGTAGGTTACCCTTGGCATGAACATGACCCATGATTTGGTGGATGAGGTGAGCAATGTTAACCGGCCGCTCTGTGAGTATACACCAAACAAGCAAGGCGAGGTCTGCGGTGATCAAGGTCTCGTGAGTGCTGGGAAACACGTAATGAGACAAGATTTGAGTCCATGCTCGAGCCTCTACAGTCAGAAAACGTGCAAGAATTCCCTTGGGTCGGGGCCTGAGGCGTCCTCGGGTCCAAAATTATCCGGTTCGGCAATGACCCGATGCACGGCATCCCAATAAAAAACAAAGTTGAAGTCATCACACTGGCGGAGGGCCTCTTGTTAACCATCTACCTCATCCGGTACGGGTGGGACTCGGAGTACTTCTTGAATAGCTTTCTCGCAAACTGGAACTTGCTTCCGGCGCATGAAGACAGTCTGAAGAGAAGGTGAGAAGTAATTGGTGTAGAACTCTACCACCCACGAGAGATTAGCTTCTTGTGGTTTCCTCATGAGAAAGCCCCATCCCCGTCGCTCAATGCGAGGTATGATAAACTGAACTACATGCCCTGGAGAGTTAAGAAGGGGTTCAGAATGGTAATTCCGTGCAATCACGATGAGGAACATTAGCTCGCAATAGCGGTTGGGAAACCTAGTGGGATCTCTCGCGGGGTTGTCCTTCTCTTGGTCATCAATCTTAGTGATGCTTCGCGTCTTATTGGGGAGGGGTTTAGCTTTAAGCGTATGTTGTGCTTTGGTGGTGGCTTTTTGAGGTGTCCTTTCGGAAGACGGCTTCTTCTGCGCTTTTTCCTTGTCCTTTTTTATGGCCATCTGAAAAGGTAAGGAAAAAGAAGATATTAAATTCAAAGGGACCACACTCAAATTATAACATGCTAGTGAGAAAAAGTACCACAAAAGAAAAGGCATCATGCAAACATGACAGCTGTAACATGCAAGTGAGATAACCATTGAAATACGGAGCAATGTACTAGGATGGAATGCAAGAGTGAAAAAGGCATGCAACTAAGGCATGAGAAGAATAAACTCGAGCATCGCTAACAACCAAAAGTGTCATATGCAAAAAAGATAGACGCACAAGAAAACCAAGTACCCAAGCTAACCTCAAAACAATAAGGCATGAAAAAGGAATAAGAGTGGAGTTAGAGAGGGTTGGAATACAATACTTGCAATATGACCTAATGAAGTAAGTCAGGGGTATGCACACGTGAGTGGTAAAAATGAAGTGCAATGAATGCAATGTTCAATGGGAAGGCAAGTGTATTGATAGAAGAGCACCAATTTGGAAGCATAGTGTCAAAATTGACAAAAAACGTGATAGGCGCAATTCAAAAAACACTTGGCGTGCAACATTTAAACCATAGGCACATTGAATAAATGCAAAGGTGCAATACCCCAAAATGATATACCAAACATCAAAATAACATCACATAATCACAAAGGATTCAAAAGATAACAAATCAACCCATCAAAGTAAGAGGTAATAGCAAATTTCAACATCCATAGAAAATGATAAAGAAAAAGGAAAAAGTGAATAAACAAGAGAGAATTTAACAAAGTGAAACTAAGAGAATTAAAAGAAAGTAAAGACATTCAATGAAGAAAGAAAGGCATAAAGTAAAAACAAAGAGAATGGAAAAGAATATGACCTTGGGAGGAGTAGAGAAGATGAGGTGCAAGTAAGAGAAAGGGGAAGAGAGAAGAGAGAGAGAATGGGAGAGAGAAAATGGGACCACCGGAAGTGGAAGTTGCCGGTGGGTGAAGTCGCCGGTGGTGGTGGGCGAGAGAAATGGTGCAGAGAAAAGGTGAAGAAGAGAGGGGAAGAAGAAGAAGAAGAAAGGAAAGAAGGAAAGGTTGTAATAGAGCGCGCTAGTTCATTATCTGCGTCCCAGGATCGACGCGCGCGCGTACGCGTGGAATGAAGGAGAGGAGAGGGATGCGCGAGCGCCACCCATGCATACGCGTGGGTAGGGAAATAGGCGAGGGACGCGTACGTGTCACAGCGCGCACAAGCGTGGAAAAACTGTGCGTTGGGTGCAATGCTCGCGCAAGTGTCAGGCGCTAAGTACTGGGGAGTGCATGTAAGGCGTCCCACGCGTACGCGTCATGTGCGTGCACACGTGGTTAGGGTCAAGGACAAAAGGACGCGTGAGCGTCCAGTGCGCGCACGCGTAATGAGGAGTTGCGCGTTGAGCGCAATGCTCGCGCAACTCTCGTGTCAAATCTTCCAAGAATGGCACACCGAGCAACCGACATGTACGCATCGTGTGCGCGTACGCGTGGAGAAGTTTGGGGACAGGGGACGCGCGGGTGTGCTTCACGCACATGCGTGGGTTGGTAGCTGTGCGTTTTGCGCAATGCTCGCGCAACTCTCGGGAAAATATACCCAGAATTTTGAAAACACAATCGACGCGCACGCCTCCTGCACGCTTACGCGTGCATCCCCCCCCCCCCCCCAATTTTTCATACAACATAGAGAAAGGTATTTTAACACATTCCTGGCAGGTACTCAAGTTAGATAGTCAAGAAAACACACACAAGTTCATACACTATCCAAAATATGGCATTTTCTCTAACTTCAACAACCCATCCGTACCAAGAGTAATGAAATCTATATGAATATCCTAACAATTCAACAAAATCAACAAAGCTAGAATTCCTAAGCAATTCAACAACATCAAGAAAGCACAAAATTCACAAGAATCTAAAGCTAGAAGCAAGAAGGTATATACAAGGAAGATCTTACCGAGGTGGGGTGTCTCCCACCAAGCACTTTTCTTTAACCTCCTTAAGTTAGACGGTCAGTCGCTTAAGCTTCTCATCCTCTAGGTGCATCCGCAAGCAGGAACACCTCTAGCTCCTCTGAAGACTTGTAGCCATGGTACTTCTTCACTCTATGTCCATTCACCTTGAAAGTTGCATCGCTTCTAGGGTCAAACAATTCCACCACTCTATAAGGCTTTACCTCCTTCACCTTGAAGGGTCCTTCCCATCTTGAACAGAGCTTGCCAGGCATGAATCTAAGACTCGAGTTGTAGAGGAGAACTTCATCACCTTCTTGAAAATCCTTCTTTCGGATATGGTGGTCATGAAATGCCTTAGTATTTTCCTTGTAGATTCGAGCATTCTCATATGCTTCGTTCCTAAGACACTCAAGCTCCTCTAGTTGCAATTTTTTCGCCACACCCGCCTTGGTAAAATCCATGTTACACTGCTTAATCGCCCAATAGGCTCTATGCTCAATCTCCACCGGAAGGTGGCATGCCTTACCATAGACAATCCAGAAGGGACTCATCCCCAACGAGGTCTTGTAGGCCGTCCTATACGCCCATAGTGTATCTCCCAACTGAGATCTCCAATCCTTCCTTTGTGGATTCACCACTTTCTCCAAAATCCGCTTAATCTCCCGGTTGGACACCTTCGCTTGTCCGTTGGTTTGGGGGTGATAAGCTGTTGCAACCTTATGCAATACCCCATAGTGCTGGAGCAGTGCCTCTACTTTCCTTTTGCAAAAGTGGGAACCTTGGTCGCTCACGATTGCTCGTGGTGACCCATAGCAGCATACAATGTTATTTTTAATGAAAAAAATCACGGTATTAGCGTCATCAAGGCAGGTAGGTATCGCTTCTACCCACTTTGATACGTAGTCAACCGCCAACAGAATATAAAGATACCCACTTGAGTTTGGAAATGGCCCCATAAAGTCTATGCCCCATACATCAAAGATTTCATAGAACAACATCGGTTGTTGAGGCATTTCATCCCTTTGGGACGCATTTCAAACTAAGTAGTTCGCCATTGGTGGAAACCAAGGAAAGCTATCCGACAAGCATGCAAACTATCCAAGGGGAATGAGTCATCAATCGGAAATGGTGATAAACCCCAATTTTGTGGTTTATATTGTGTAGAATTCGGGGGGGGGGGGGGTTTGTCAATATTTCTCACACTTATTCACAAGAAATGCATGGTTTTGTGTTCTCTTCCTAATATTGCTCCATGATGAAAAACATGCTTATTTTGCCTTAGAATTGCTATATTTTGATCCTCTTTTATTGCCATTTGATATCGAGATGTATTTGTTGAGTGATTTCAGGATTTATAGGGCAAGAATGGCCTAGAAGAGAGAAAGAAAGCATGCACAAAAGGAAGGAACATGAAGATAGTTGGCGCGCACGTCGCATCAGATGTAGATAGTTGGAAGTGGCGCGCAAGGATGGACGCATCCGCGCGGATCAGAGAATTCCCACCGACGAGCACGCGCACATGGCGCACACACGTGGATCACAAAAGCAATCGGCCTGCACACATTCATGGAGCACATGCGCGGAAAGCTCACGTGACCTCATTAAAGGAAATCGTGCATGGCGATTTCTGAGGCTCATCAAGCCCAATTTCAAGCTGTTTCTGCATGGAAAAGACCCAAGGATGCTAGGGGAAAGAGGGGGGAGGATCAATCATTTTGACACTTAGAAACAATTTTAGTTAGTTTTTGGGTTCTTTGTTCTTCTAGAGAGAGAAACCTTTGTTCTTCTCTAGATCTAGCTTTAATTTGATCTTCCCTTGTTGAATTCTGAATTGGATCTTGTTAATTACTAGTTTTAATTGTTTAATTTGAATTCTCTAGTATAATTTTGCTTAGATCTTGTGTTAGTTTTATGTTTCCTTGTTGTTTGTCATTTTATACCCATTCCATGAATTTTGTAGATCTTGATTTGTTATTGTTGCATTGATGATCTCCATGATTAATTATGTTGTTTGAGTGATTGTATGTTGGTAATTGTTAGTGGGTACTTGTTAAATCCAATTTAATTACAATTTAATTAGATCTTTTATTAATGCTTACTATGTGTTTGATGAAATGTTTCCTTTGATTATGGAGTAGTTCTCTTCACTCTTGGCCTAGGCTAAGGGAATTGGATAAGCTTGAGTCATTGGGTCTAATGGATTTGATGATTTGAGAACCTTTAGTGGTCAATTTGATAGCCATTGATACTAGCCTACCACCAAGTTAATTGGTAGTTAGGTTGGACCTTATGGGTTGATGTTGACCAAACTATTTAACATACTTCAAGTATAGAAGTAAACTTAATGAGTTTGGTTCCTCATAATTGTCAAGATATGGTTATTAGACAAGGATCGTGACCTCAATTCCCATGCCTAGCCAAGAGTTATTTTTATCATTCATATTTGAAAATCCAAAAATCTTGATTGCTTTGTCTTAGTTATAGTTACTTGTTTAGTTAGAATAGAATTACATTGGATGTTATTTGATGATTTTGGAATTATTCACATTTTGTTCTAATTGTTTGCATTAGTTTCTTGCATTCCAAGATTACTTGCTTGTTAAGATTCCTAGTTTAATTTCTTGTTCATGACTTGTAACTCTGGATTTCTAACCAATGTTGAAGCACATGTTTGCCCATTCTTTGTGAGATGACCCGAGGTTTGAATAATTCGGTTACTTTTATTGGGGTTGAACTTGTGACAACCAAATTCCTTCTAAATTTGATGCTCGAGGATTGTTGTTGGGAAGAGCTATACTTGCAACGGGATTTTATTGATAAATTCTATACCAACATAGTCTCTTGAGGTGCATCAAATTTTTGGCGCCGTTGCCGGGGAATGGTTGCAATATGTGCCTTGATATTGGTTATGTGAATATGTGAATATTATAGATAGTTTACCTTCTTTTAGTACTTAGCTATAGTTTAGATTTCTTTTATATGTGTGCTATGACTCCCAAGTTTGATGACTCGGTCTCAACCGAATTTTAGCTTAGCCGAGTTTGATCCTGAGATTGAAAGAACCTTATTACACACTCGGCAAGCTAGACGGCGGTTGGATTATACGGCTAGTACTTCGGCCTCTCTTGAGGAACATACCGAATCACTAGGCGGCACTGAGAGTGACTTGGAGTCCGCTACTTCCTATTCTTCTGTTGGCACTACTAATACATCTTTGCATCCTACAGGTGACCCATACATGGTGGAGCCACGACGGATCACTTTGCATGAGTAAGGAGCTCCGGATATCATACTCCAACCTTTGCAAGCAAGGTATCCTAACCTTGATCCAAACTTTGAGTTGAAGAGTAGCTTGATAAACTTACTTCCTAAGTATCATGGGTTACTGGGTCAAGACCCCATTCGACATCTAAGAGATTTTCAAGTTGCTTGTTCTACGGCTCGAAGGCATGGAGCCGATGAGTTGGCTATTATGGTTTTTGCCTTCCCCTTCTCTCTTGAAGGGCAAGCAAAGATGTGGTTTTATTCACAACCGGATGAAATTGTGACCAATTGGGATTTCTTGAGAAGAGAGTTTCTATATAAATTCTTCCCACCGGAGAAGACCGACTACATCTGGAAGGAGATTTCGGGTATAATGCAAAAAGACCAAGAGAGCTTGTATGAGTATTGGACTTGGTTCAAGAGGCTATTGAAATCTTGTCCACACCCTGGATTGAACACTCACTTGCTCATTAGTTACTTCACCGGAGGTCTTTGTGCAGAAGATAGAAGATTGCTCACCGCTTCTAGTGGCGGTTCCCTTTCAAAGAACAAGACGGAGGGAGAAGCTTGGAAATTGATAAATGATGTTGCTGAGTCTACACAACATGTGAGGGTGAGAAGTAAACCTCTCAAGGGTGTGGTAGAACCATCTCCTTCCGAAGCAAGCTTAACCAAGGCACTTGGGGACATGACTACTATCCTCACTCAAATATAAAAAGATCAAAAGGAATACTACTCCATCCAAGCCATCCAAGCCCCACCTCAAGTTGCTCAACTTGAAGGCCCTCCTAGAATTTGTGGTTTGTGCTCTAGCACCACACATCACACTGATTAATGCCATCAAATCCAAGAGGAACATGCTCTTGTAGTGGCCAATGTGAATTACAACAACCGTCCACCATATCCTTCTCAAGGCCAAAACAACTACTCTCATGGTAGTAATCAAAATCAAGGGTGGAGGGATAATGCACAAGGGAGCAATCAAAACCAAAGATGGAACAATTCTTCTTCTAATTACAACAATAACCAATCTTCATCTCAATATCACAACAACAACAACCACCAAGCCAACCAAAATCATCACAACCAAAACCAAAGCAACTATGCCAAATTCCACGCACCACACCATAGACAACAATCCAACCAAGCCTCTTCATCTTCCACCAATCAATTCGATGAGCTTAGAATCGCTATGGAGAAATGGGATGAGAGCTATAAGGCTCAATTCGATACCATGGGCGCTCAATTAGCCAATCTCACCGACACGATCTCGAAGATGTCCATGTCCTCCAACAACACTAACCAACCCTCAAACTCTTCTAGCCTTCCTTCCCAACCCCAACCAAACCCCAAGGGCGGTCTCAATGCGATCACTTTACGGTCGGGGACTACATTAGAGGAGATACCTCCTAGGGTCATGGAAGACATTCATGAGGAAGAAGTGGTTGTTGAAGCTCCACATGAAGAGGAGGAGGTAGACAAAAAACAAGATGAAGAAGGTGTAAGCCTTAAGGAACCCAAGAGAAAAGCTATAGTGGATGAGTCCATTCCTATCCCATTCCCTTCCTTGGTGAAGAAAGCAAAGAAGATGCCGGAATTCGATTTAAACATAATTCAAGTGTTCAAGAAAGTTGAGGTAACCATACCACTTCTTGATAGGATAGGAGAGTTGGAGACATTATCCTTGGGTAGTTCAATTTCTTCATTGATGGAACCTATTCCAAAGAAATGTGGTGACCCTGGACCTTGTTTGGTGTCTTGTTGTATTGGTGGACGCACTTTTCATGACCGTATGTGTGATCTAGGAGCTTGCGTGAGCATCATGCCATTGTCCATTTTTGTGCGGTTGAATTTAGCTCCATTAAAGAAATTGGCAGTAAAGTTTGCCTTAGCCGATAAAAGTGTGATTACGGTGATGGGAATAGCAGAAGATGTACTTGTGGCAATAAAGGACTTGGTCTTTTCGGTTGAATTTTACATCCTTGAAATACCTCCAACAGAAAATAGAAGCTCATCCTCCGTTCTACTTGGCAGACCCTTCCTCAAGACCTCTAAATTCAAGTTAGATGCCTTCACCGGCACATATTCCTTTGAGGTTGGAGACAAGACTATCAAGTTCAATTTAGAAGAGGCCATGAAGCATCCTCCCGAAGAGTATTCCGTTCTCTGATGTGATGTAATTGATGAAGTGGTAGCGGAAGTGCGAGAAGAAGACCACAACAAGTTGTGCTACCATATTGTTGAAGAGACGGATGACCAAGAGGATGAACATGAGAAAGTTGTTGAGAATGAAATCCGTGAGCTTGATGAAAAGAAACCTCAGCTTGAGGCAAAAAGTGAACTGAAGCCTCTTCCATCTCATTTGAAGTTTGCTTTCCTAGAAGATAACCAAAAGTTTCCGGTCATTATTGCTAGTGAGCTTTCGAGTGAAGAAGAAGAAAAGCTCCTAGATGTTCTAAGAAGGTACAAGAAGGCAATTGGTTGGAGCCTAGCTGATATTGTGGGAATTGACCATCGCAAATGCATACATCGTATATTTTTCCAAGAGGAAGCTAGGCTGGTTAGGCAACCGCAAAGGAGGCTCGACCCGACCATCCTTGATGTGGTAAAGAAGGAGGTCACTAGGCTACTTGATGCGAGTATCATATACCCAATTTCTGACAGTGAATGGGTGAGCCCGGTCCAGGTTGTTCCCAAGAAATCGGGCATCACTGCGGTTAAGAAGGATGATGGTGGAGTGATCACCAAGAAAGTACAAAATGCGTGGCCAGTGTGCATCAACTATAGAAGATTGAACGCCGCTACAAGAAAGGACCACTACCCTTTGCCCTTTATCGATCAGATGTTGGACTGTTTGGCGAGTAAATCCCATTATTGCTTTCTTGATGGATTCATTGGTTACTTCCAGATTCACATTGCTCCTGAAGATCAGGAAAAGACCATATTCACTTGCCCTTTTGGCACCTTTGCCTATAAAAGGATGCCATTCGGACTATGTAATGCACCTGCTACTTTTCAGTGGTGTATGACCAGTGTCTTTTCTAATCTAATGGAGAATTTTCTAGAAGTTTTTATGGATGACTTCAGTGTTTATGGAACTTCATTTGACTGTTGCTTAGAGACCTAGGCCAAGGTCTTAGCTAGATATGTTGACACTAACCTTGTCTTGAATTTTGAGAAATGTCACTTTATGGTAAGGCAAGGTATAATGTTAGGACATGTAGTATCTCATGAAGGCATTTCTGTAGATCCGGCCAAGGTCGATGTTATCACCACTTTACCTCACCCCTCATTTGTGAGGGAGGTCCGCTCGTTTTTGGGACATGCAGGATTTTACAGGCGCTTTATCAAAGATTTCAGCAAAATTGCTTTACCATTGTCGCGCGTACTCCAAAAAGATGTAGATTTTGAGTTTGACAGCGCATGTGTGAAAGCATTTGAAGAGCTAAGAAGAGTTCTTACCATGGCACCGATTGTGCGAGGCCCCAACTGGACGTTGCCATTCGAGATAATGTGCGATGCATCAAACCATGCTGTAGGTGCCGCGCTTGCACAGCGCGATGGTAAACTCCCTTATGTCATTGCTTACTCTTCTAAAACACTGGATGTAGCACAATCCAACTATACCACTACAGAAAAGGAACTCCTAGCTATTGTTCATGCTTTAGATAAATTCAGATCTTATCTGGTAGGGTCCAAGATAGTGGTATACACGGATCATGCAGCTTTAAAGTACTTATTGATAAAGAATGAGTCAAAGCCTAGACTCATATGTTGGATCTTACTTTTGCAAGAATTTGACATTGAGATTAGGGACCGGAGTGGGTCTCAAAACTTGGTTGCGGATCATTTAAGCCTCCTTGAGAATTTAAAATTTGACCCATTTCCTATCAATGACTCATTCCCATTGGATAGTTTGCATGCTGTGTCGGATAGCTTTCCTTGGTTTGCCCCAATGGTGAACTACTTGGTTGCGAAAATCTTTCCTCCTAATTTTTCTAAAAACCAAAGGGACAAGTTGAGGAGTGATTCCAAATACTACATTTAGGATGACCCTTACTTGTGGAAGAGGGGCGTGGACCAAGTAATTTGAAGATGTGTGCCAGAATCTGAAATTAAATCCATTCTTGAAACTTGCCATTCGTCTGAATGTGGTGGCCACTTTGGCTCACAAAGGACAGCTAAAAAGGTGTTGGATTATGGATTCTGGTGGCCAACCTTATTCAAGGATGCTAACCGGGTCTGTGTGTCTTGCCATCAGTGTCAGAAGTTGGGAAACACGTCCCAAAGGGATGAGATGCCTCAGCAACCTATGTTGTTCTGTGAGATATTTGATGTATGGGGCATTGACTTTATGGGACCGTTTTCCAACTCAAGTGGGTATCTATATATTCTGTTAGCGGTTGACTACGTGTCAAAGTAGGTAGAAGCAATACCTACCTGCCTTGACGATGCCAATACCGTTGTTTCTTTTATTAGAAATCACATTGTATGCAGTTATGGGTTGCCACGAGCAATCGTGAGCGACCAAGGATCCCACTTTTGTAACAGGAAAGTAGAGGCATTGCTCAAGCACTATGGGGTGTTGCATAAGGTTGCCACTGCTTATCATCCGCAAACCAATGGACAAGCGAAAGTGTCCAACCGGGAGATCAAGAAAATCTTGGAGAAAGTGGTCAATCCACAAAGGAAGGATTGGAGTTTCCGGTTAGGAGATGCACTATGGGCGTATAGGACAGCCTACAAGACTCTGTTAGGGATGAGCCCCTTCCGGATCGTCTATGGTAAGGCATGCCACCTCCCGATGGAAATTGAGCATAGAGCCTATTGGGCGGTAAAGCAGTGCAACATGGATCCAACCAAGGCAGGAGTGGCCAGAAAATTACAGCTAGAGGAGCTCGAGTGCTTGAGGAACGAAGCATATGAGAATGCCTGAATTTACAAGGAAAAGACTAAGGCATTTCATGACCATCACATCCGGAAGAAGGATTTCCAAGAAGGTGACGAGGTTCTCCTCTACAACTCGAGGCTTAGATTCATGCCTGGCAAGCTCCGTTCTAGATGGGAAGGACCCTTCAAGGTGAAGGAGATAAAGCCCTATGGCGTGGTAGAATTTTTTGATCCTAAAAGTGAAGCAACTTTCAAGGTGAATGGACATAGAGTGAAGAAGTACCATGGCTACAAGCTCCCAAAAGAGCTAGAGGTGTTCCTGCTAACGGATGCACCTAAAGGAGGAGAAGCTTAAGCAATTGAGCGTCCAACTTATGGACGTTAAAGAAAAGTGCTTGGTGGGAGGCACCCCACCGTGGTAAGATCTTCCTTGTGTTTACCATCTTTTTTTAGCTTTAGATTCTTGTGAATTTTGTGACTTTTTGATGTTGTTAATTGCATAAGATTGCTAGTTTTATTGTTCCTGTTGGATAGATAGGATGTTCATATAGTTTTCAACATTTTGGTATGGATGAATTATTGAAGTTAGAGAAAATGCTTTGTCTTGAATGGTGCATGAATTTATAAGTGTTTTCTTGCCTACTAGCTTAACCACCTGCCAAGAATGTGTAGAATAGGTTTTCCCTATGTTGTATAAAAAAAAGAGAAAAGCAAGGTAAAAAAAGGGCATCCGCGTGCGAGCGCACTGTGCGCGCGCGCGCCGGAGGTGTATTTCAAACTCTTGGGCCAGAAACCCGAGACTCATGCCCACTTTGTGCCCATTTCGTGCTAGGCACCCACGCGTCAGCGTACGTGCCGCGCGCACACACCTTGCAATTTAACCATCGACGCTTGCGCACCGATGGTGCTATATAAACTCCCTGGTACAAAAACCAGAGAGTTGTGCCACACTTGTGCCTAGCCTGTGCCCATACTGACGCATCTGCGAACTGCGCACGTCCGCGCCGATTGCCAATCCACTCAGGCACGCGTCAGCGCACTGTGCGCGTCAGTGCGTCTGTACTGAATGCTAACTCTGGTACATATTACCCGAGACTTAGACCAACTTTGTGCCAATCCTGTGCCAGGGGCACAGCTATACTCGCGCATCAGCGCCATTGATGCGTGCGCGTCCCTTGTCCGACCCTCACCGACGCGCCAGCGCACTGTTCGCGCGCGCCGGTCGCGCAAATCAGTTTTAAAGCTACGCGCCCTGCTTCTATCCCACTTTCTTTCTTATTTCTTTCTTTCTTCGTCCTTCTCTATCATCTCTCTTTTCTTCTCTTCTTCTTCCACAATCCACCATCACCGTCTCCGGTTACTTACCGGCGACCACCACCGCTTTCGGTGGCTCTACACTTCTTCTCTCCTCATTCTCACAAGAAGATAACCTCACTTTCTTCTTTTCTCCTTCTCAAGGTTCTACTTCTTTCATTTCTCATCTATTACTTTATTTTCATAATCTCTTCTTCTAGTTAGATTTTTCTTCTTTTTTTATTTATTTTCTATTTTAGTTACATGATTACATTACTTGCTTTTTGTTTGCTTACTTTTCCCTTTTCTTATTTTTCCATGGATGGTGAATTTGAATTTTAATATGCTTTGATAGGTTTTCTTGTTGTCTCTCATTGTCTTTGTCATGTAAGTGATGTTATGTGATGATTTTTCCTTCATTTTAGAATTCAAATTGGTTGAGTATCTCATAATTGCTCATTGCTTGATAATTGCACACCAAGTGTTCAAGGAAATGCACGAATACCAATTTGGTTTATTTTAATAATGTATCTTCACTTTGGTGCTTCCTCCTCACTCACTTGCTCTCTTCTAAATGCATTGAGTCCACTTTTCTTATCACTTGCTAATTAGATACTCGTTGAACATGACTTGCTTCTTGTTATGGATGCTTGAGATTATTCCTCTCATGCCAATTTGCATGCTTCACTCCCTCTTGCATCCCATGCCAAGTGTTGTGACCCATGTCTCTATGATTACTTTGTTTCATTGTTTCTTATGGGCAATATCTTTCACTTGCATGTTTTTGTTGAAAAGATTCTTTGGGTTTAATGCTTTCCTTTTTTCCTTCCTTTTTCAGGATGGCCACTGATGGTGACCCGAGGATGTGTACCGGTAAAGATTTTGCTCAATGAAATCACGTTGCAAGTATAGCTCTACCAACAACAAGCCTCGAGTATCAAATTTAGAAGAGAGATTTGGTTGTCACAAATTCAACCCCAATAGAAATAACCAAAGCATTCAAACCTCGGGTCGTCTCACAAGGAATAGGCAAACATATGCTTCAACATTGGATAGAAATCCGGGATTGTGAGTCATGAGCACAAAAATAAATGGGAATCTTAACAAGCAAGTAATATTAAATTGTAATAAACTAATTCAAATAACTAAGAAAAATATGAGCAATTCCAAATTAACAATTAACATCCAATATAATTCCATTCTAAACTAAGCAAATGACTAATACTAAGACAAGTAATCAAGAAACTGAGTTTTCAAATGTGAATAATAAAAGCAACTCTTGACTAGGTATGGGAATTGGGATTACCATCCTTGTCTAATAACCATATCTTGACAATTATGAGGAGCCAAACTCATTAAGTCTACTTCTATACTTGAAGTACGTCAAATGGTTTGGTCAACATCAACTCATAAGTTCTAACCTCACTACTAATTGACTTAATAGAAGGTTAGCGTCAATGGTTATCAAATTGACCACTAAGGGCTCCCAAATCATCAAATCCATTAGACCCAATGACTCAAGTTTATCCAATTCCATTAGCCTAGGCTAAGAGTGAAGAGAACTACTCCATAATCAAAGTAAACAATTCATCAAACACATGGTAAGCATTAACAAAAGACATGTTCTAAATAGCAATTAAATTGAAA
This sequence comes from Arachis hypogaea, assembly GCF_003086295.3. Lineage (NCBI taxonomy): Eukaryota > Viridiplantae > Streptophyta > Magnoliopsida > Fabales > Fabaceae > Arachis > Arachis hypogaea. Next base: position 107,795,794 of record NC_092050.1, read on the forward strand.
TCAACTAGTACCCACTAACAATTATCAACATACAATCATCCAAACAACACAATTAATCATAGAAATCATTAATGCAACATCAACAAGTCAAGATTCACAATATTCATGAAATGGGTATGAAATGACAATTGACAAGAATTCATAAAACTAACACAAGGTCTAAGTAAAATTATACTAAGGAATTCAAATTGTACAATTAAAACTAGTAATTAACAAGATCCAATTCACAATTCAACAAGGGAAGATCAAATTAAAACTACATCCAGAGAGGAACAAGGGTTTCTCTCTCTAGAAGAACAAAGAACTAAAAATTAGCTAAAAATGTGTCTTAGTGTCAAATGATTGATCCTCCCTTTCCCCCTAGCATCCTTGGGTCTTTTCCATGCAGAAATAGCTTGAATTTGGGCCTGATGAGCCTTAGAAATTTCCAGGCACAATTTCCTTTAATGAGATCACGTGCAGCTTCCCGCGCGTGCGCGCCATGCGTGCGTGCGCGCCGATTGCTTTTGCGATCCACGCGTGTGCACCAAGTGCGTGTGCGCGTCGATAGGAATCTTCTGATCCGTACGGATGGGTCCATCCTTGCGCGCCGCTTCCAACCATCCTCATCCGCGCGTGTGCATGGAGTGCGCGTGCGCACCAATGCTGCTTTTCCAAAATTCAAATCTTCATGTTCCTCCCTTTTGTGCATGCTTTCTTTCTCTCTTCTAGGCCATTCCTACCCTATAATTTCTGAAATTACTCAACAAATATATCACGAAATCGAATGGCAATAGAAGGGGATTAAAATATGGCAATTTTAAAGCAAAACAAGCATGTTTTTCATCATGGAGTAATATTAGGAAGTGAACATAAAACCATGCATTTCTTGTGAATAAGTGTGAGAAATATTGACAAAACCCCCCAAATTCTACACAATATAAACCACAAAATTGGGGTTTATCAAATCTCTCCACACTTAAACCAAGCATGTCCTCATGCTTAAAATAAAAAGACCAAAGATCATGGTGAGAAAGGGCTTATGATATGTAAACTACCTAAGTGAATGCATGCAACTAATGTAAAATTATCTACCTACTTGGTCAAGGGCGAATCTATCCTCCAAGTACACATGTGAACATATGGGGCGGAAATAGTATTTAGCTTATGAATGCTACCAAATTGAATATCACTAAGGCGGGCATATAACTTGCTAAATGAACGCTTGTGAAAGCCGGGAACAAAGAATTGAGCATCGAACCTCACCGGAAGTGTATCCGCTCTTATTCGCTCAAGTGTATAGGGTTCGTCACTCAATCTTTTCCTAATCATGCTTTCCAAGATTTATCTTTCATCTAACAATTAACAATTACTTAATGCATGCTTACAAATACATGAGGTCTTATTCATGGGTTGTAATGGGGCTAGGGTGAAGGTAAGGATGTATATGGCCGAGTGAGCTTAAAATTTGAGTCCTCGATTAACCTAGGATCCCACTAGACACCTAGAACAACTTATACAACTACAATACATTACCTAGCTATTGCTTTGTTTGTTAGTTTTTTTTTAAGTATATATATCCCCTTTTCTTGGGGCTTTGTGTACAAAAGTTCCAATGCATATAGTTCAATCATTCAATACATGAGCATGTTCCCAAATCCTAAAATTTTCAGTTACACTACAATTATACACCTATGTATCTACCTAAATTTCCCAAGTATACCCTTCTAATTGAATGGTACACATCCTAACTTACCTAAACTAATCAAGGATCCAAATTTAGGGACATTCATGGTTTTTTGCTTAGGGTTGTTGATGTGCTCTATTTAAGAACAAAAAGGGTTTATCATGGGTCAAAATTGGTTAGCAATGGTAGATAAAAGGGTTAAGGCCATTTGGGAAAAGTGACTATTGAAATGATGGCCTCAATCATGTAAATGCATTTATACACAAGGTAATGGACATATAGAATCAGACAAAGCAAGGATCACAATCATAGAGAGAGAGATATGCACACAAGAATGGGAAATAATAGTTAGAATATGTAACCATGCAATAGGCTCAAAACTTACATGCTTGTATTCTTAGCTCAATCACTATGTTCCAAAATACATTCTTAAAGCAAGTTTACTGCAGAAAATTTTTCAAAATTTGGTAGGGTACCCCAAAACACAGTTTTTTGGAGAAAAAGTTATTATTTTGACCAAGCAACTCTATAGAAACTAACTATCATGCAAGGAGTATATACAAGCAAAACTAACTACACATGTAATGTACTAACAATGTACTAACTACTAAGCAAAAGATAAATCCATGGGTGTTGAAAGGAAGAGATTGTTACCCATAGAGATCGGTCGAACGACCTCCCCACACTTAGAAATTAGCACGATCCTCCGTGCTACAAACAATGCGCAAAGGGCGGTCGGGACCGGAACCGTCACTATCCTCTTCTTCAGAGCTCCCATCACTTGGGTTTGAGATGGATGTGAATATTTCGGGTTCCTCCATGCTAGGGGTAACACGACGCAGAAGCTTCTTGATGTAAGTATATCGGCATTGATTGCGCCGCTCATATCTATCAAGCTTCCGGTGTAGATCTTCTATCCTTTGATGTGTGGATCTTTGCATTGGTGGTGATGATGAAGTGGAAGGAATAGTAGATGGGAGGGCTATGTCAAGGCTTAGGTTGTTCATGGGAAGATGTAAGTATTTTCCGCTTGGGACCACATCGCCCTTAGCTGAAACTATAATCTTCATGTCCTTTGCTTCCCAAGGAACACCCGCAGCAGCAACTAAATCAGATACCAATGCCAGAAAAGGAAAATTACCCCCAGGCGTGAACTTAACTCATCGCTTGCTTGACAAGAAACGGAATGTTCACCGGCCTTTCCGTGAGAACACACCAAACAAGCAAGGCGAGGTCCACTATAAAGGACGACTTGTGGGTGCTAGGTAGCACATAGTGAGATAGGATCTGGGCCCAAGATCTAGCTTCTACAGTCAGGAAGTGAGCATCAATGCATTTCGGCCTCATCTGGAGTCGACCTTGGGTCCAAAATGTCTCCAGCTCAGTAATGACTCGGACAATCAAGTCCTAATCAAAACCAAACTTCTCTCGCTGACGTAAGACTTCTTGGTAGGCATCCATGTCACTTGGTACCGGTAGGACATTAAGCACTTGCTGAATAGCCTCTTCTGAAACTGAGACTTGCTTCCGGCGCATGTACACCGATTGAAGAGAGGAAAGATGGTAGTTAGTGTAGAATTCTTCCACCCAAGAGAGGTTGATTTCCCTTGGTTTTCTTAAAAGAAACTCCCATCCTCGCCGTTCAATGCGGGGTAGAATAAAAGGAGCAACCTTGTCCGGCGGAGTAAGTAGATGCTCAGGATGATAGTTCCTCACAACCATGGAGGGGAACACAAGTTCACAGAAGCGGTTGGGGAACCTTGAAGAATCTTTTGCCGGTTTGCTCTTTTCTTTCTCATCAATAAGAGCTGGTATTTTAGCCTTCTTAGATAGGGATTTGGCTCCTAATGAAGAGTGCACCTTAGAAGTTGATCTTTGGGGTGCCCTCTTTGTGGCCGGTATCCTCGGAGCTTTCCCCTTGCCTTTCATGGTGGCCATCCTGAGAAAGGGAAGGGAAACAAGAAAACATGAAACCCAAAGCATCATTTTAACAAAAACATGTAAGTGAAGGATAGTGTCCGAAAGAAATCTTGCAACAAAGTAGTCATAAAGACATGGGTCACAACACTTGGCATGGGATGCAAGATGAAGTAAAGCATGCAATGGCATAAGAGGAGTAATCTCAAGCATCCATAACAAAGAGCAAGTCATGTTCAATGACTATCTAATTAGCAAGCAAAGTAGACTCAATGCATATGGAAGACAACAAGTGAATGAGGATAAGCATCCAATCGAAAGCACATAGTTAAAAGAAACTAAAATGGCATTGATGCATTTCCTCGAACGCTTGGTGTGCAATTATCAAGCAAAGAGCAATTATGAGATACTCAATTAATTTAAAGCCCAAATTAAAACATCAATCATTACATAAACATCACATATTGGCAAAGATAAGGAAAAGAATGACAAAAAATCTACTAAAGCAAATTCAACTCAAATTCAACATCCATGGACAAATGAGGAAAAAGGAAAAGTAAGTAAACAAAAAGTAAGAAACATCATCATGCAACTAAAAGAGAAACTAAGTAAAGCAAAAAAAAGAATCTAACTAGAAGAAATGATGCAAAGAAAATGAAAGAAAAGAAATGGAGGAAGTAGAACCTTGAGAAGTGTAAAAGAACAAAGTTGAATTTTTCTTTTGTGGTGATGAGAAAGAAATAGGGGAGATGTAGTGCCACCGTAAGAGGTGGTTGTCGCCGGTGAATGGCCAGAGACGGTGGTGGTGGGTTGTGGAAGGAGAAGAAGAGAAGGGAGTGTGATGGAGGAAGAAGAAAAAAGAATTAAGGAAAGAAAGGGGTTGAGAAAGACATGGCGCGCAGTTTTAAAACTGATTCACGCAACCGGCGCGCGCAGTGCGCTGGCACATCGGTGAGGGTTTTAGCAAGGAACGCAGACGCGTCAATGGCGTGCACGCGTGAGGTCAGTTGTGCCCCTGGCACAGAACTGGCGCAAAGTTGGCATAAGTATCTGGTTTTTATACCAGAGTTGGTGAGTGGCGCAGGCGCACGGACGCGCATAGTGCGCAGACGCGTGCTTGAAGGATTTTGCGGCGACTGGCACAGACGCGCACAGCTCGCGGACGCGTCAGTTTTGGCACAAGATTGGCTCAAATGTGGCACAACTCTCTGGATTTTGTACCAGAGAGTTCAGATATTGCCATCGTCGTGCGCGCACAGTGCGCTTGTGCGTCGATGGGCAAATTGCAATGGCGCGCGCAGGCGGTAAGTACGCAGATGCGTGAGTGCCTAGCGCGAGTTGGGCATGAAGTGGGCTCTCGGGTATTTGGCCCAAGAGTTGGAATTACACCACCGGCGCGCACGCGCACACTGCGCTGGCGCGTCGGTGCCCATTTTTCCTTTTCTCTCTCTTTTTTTTTCATAGCATAACAAGACCTATTCTAACACATTCTTGGTAGGTGCTTAAGCTAGTAGTCAAGGAGAATTTTTCACAATTTCATGCAGTATCCAAAACATACCATTCTCCCTACTTCAACAATTCATCCATACCAAAATAATGAAAACTATATGAACATCCTATCTATCCAACAACAATAATAAAGCTAGTAATCCTATGTAATCAATCAATCATCAAGAAATCACAATATTCACAAGAATTTAAGGATACAAACAAGATGGTATATACAAGGAAGATCTTACCACGGTGGGGTGCCTCCCACCAAGCACTTTTCTTTAACGTCCTTAAGTTGGACGGTCCTTTTCTTAAGCTTCCTCTCTCCTTGGTGCATCCTCCAATAGGTACGCCTCTAGCTCCTTTGGGGGCTCGTAGCCATGATACTTCTTCATACTATGTCCATTCACTTTGAAAGTTGCTTCACTCTTGGGATCAAACAACTCCACCATTCCATAGGGCTTTATCTCCTTCACCTTGAAAGGTCCTTCCCATCTAGAGCGGAGCTTGCCCGGCATGAATCGAAGTCTTTAGTTGTAGAGGAAGAACTCATCACCTTCTTGAAAGTCCTTCTTCCAGATGTGATGGTCATGAAATGCTTTAGTTTTCTCCTTATAGATCCGGGCATTCTCATATGATTCGTTCCTCAAACACTCAAGCTCCTCTAGTTGTAACTTCCTAGCTTCACCCGCCTTGGCTAAATCCACGTTACACTGCTTTACCGCCCAATAGGCTCGATGCTCAATCTCCATCGGAAGGCGGCATGCCTTACCATAGACGATCTGGAAGGGGCTCATCCCTATCGGAGTCTTGTAGGCCATTCTATACGCCCATAGTGCATCGCCTAACCGGAGGCTCCAATCTTTTCTTTTTGGATTGATCACTTTCTCCAAAATCCTCTTAATTTCCCGGTTGGAAACTTCCGCTTGTCCATTTGTTTGTGGATGATAAGTAGTAGCAACCTTATGCGACACTCCATAGCGCTTGAGCAATGCCTCTACCTTCCTGTTACAAAAGTGGGATCCTTGGTCGCTCACGATTGCTCGTGGCGACCCATAACGGCATATAATGTTATTCCTAATAAAAAAAACAACGGTATTGGCGTCGTCAAGGCGGGTACGTATGGCCTTTACCCACTTTAACACGTAGTCAACTGCTAACAGAATATACAAATACCCACTAGAGTTGGGAAACGGTCCCATAAAGTCAATGACACATACATCAAATGTCTCACAGAACAACATAGGTTGCTGAGGTATTTCATCCCTTTGAGATGAGTTTCCCGACCTCTAACACTGATGGCAAGACACACATAACCGGTTAGCATTCTTGAATAAGGTTGGCCACCAGAATCCACAATCCAACACCTTTTTAGCGGTCCTCTGTGGGCTAAAGTGGCCGCCACATTCGGACGAATGGCAAGCTTCAAGAATTGGTTGGATTTTAGACTCCGAGACACATTTTCGAATTACTTGATCCACGCCTCTCTTCCACAAGTGAGGGTCATCCCAAATATAGTATTTGGAATCACTCCTCAATTTGTCCCTTTGGTTTTTTGAAAAGTTGGGAGGGAAGATTTTCGCAACCAAGTAGTTCGCCATTGGGGCAAACCAAGACAAGCTATCCGACACAGCATGCAGACTATCCAATGGGAATAAGTCATTGATTGAAAATGGATCAAATTTTAAATTTTCAATGCAGACTATCCGGTCCCTAATCTCAATGTCGAATTCTTGCAAAAGCAAGATCCAATGTATGAGTCTAGGCTTTGACTCATTCTTTGTCAATAAGTACTTTAAAGCTACATGATCCGTGTATACCACTATCCTTGATCCTAGCAAATAAGATCTGAATTTATCTAAAGCATGGACAATAGCTAAGAGTTCTTTTTCAGTAGTGGTATAGTTGGATTCTGCTGCATCCAGTGTTTTAGAAGAGTAAGCAATGAGATAAAGGAGTTTACCATCGCGCTGTGCAAGCGCGGAACCTACAACATGGTTTGACGCATCGCACATTATCTCAAATGGCAACGTCCAATTGGGGCCTCGCACAATCGGTGCCGTGGTAAGAACTCTCCTTAGCTCTTCAAAAGCTTTCAGACATTCACTATCAAACTCAAAATCCACATCTTTTTGGAGTAGGCACGACAATGGCAAAGCAATCTTGCTGAAATCCTTGATAAAGCGCCTATAGAATCCTACATGTCCCAAAAACAAGCGGACCTCCCTCACAGATGAGGGGTGAGGTAAAGTGGTGATAACATCGACCTTGGCCGGGTCTACAGAAATGCCTTCATGAGGTACTACATGTCCTAACACTATGCCTTGTCGTACCATGAAGTGACATTTTTTAAAATTTAAGTTAAGGTTAGTGTCAACACATCTAGCTAAGACCTTGGCCAAGTTCTCTAGGCAACAAGCAAATGAAGTACCATAAACGCTGAAGTCATCCATAAATACTTCCAAGCAATTCTCCATTAGATCGGAGAAGACACTCATCATGCACTGCTGAAAAGTAGCGGGTGCGTTACATAGTCCAAATGGCATCCTTTTATAGGCAAAGGTGCCAAACGGATAAGTAAACGTGGTCTTCTGCTGATCTTCAGGAGCAATATGAATCTGGAAGTAGCATGTAAATCCATCAAAAAAGCAGTAGTGAGATTTACCTGCCAAGCGGTCTAGCATCTGATCGATGAAAGGTAAGGGATAATGGTCCCTCCGTGTAGTGATGTTCAGTCTTCTGTAATCAATACACACTCGCCACGCATTTTGTACTCTTTTAGTGACCATTTCACCGTCGTCCTTCTTGGGGACGGCTTGGACTGGGCTCACCCCCTCACTGTCTGATATTGGGTATATGATACCCGCATACAGTAATCTGGTGACCTCTTTCTTCACTACATCGAGGATGGTCGGGTTGAGCCTCCTTTTTGGTTGCCTAACCGGCCTAGCTCCATCTTGGAGAAATATCCTATGCATGCACTTGCGGGGGTCAATTCCCACAATATCCGCTAGGCTCCATCCTATGGCTTTCTTATACTTTCTTAGAACATCTAGGAGCTTTTCTTCTTCTTCACTTGAAAGCTCACTAGCAATAATGACCGGAAACCCTTGGTTGTCCTCTAAAAAAGCATACTTCAAATGAGATGGAAGGGGCTTCAGTTCACTCTTTGCCTCAAGATGAGGTTCCTTTTCATTAAGCTCATGGTGTTCATTCTTGACAACTTTCTCATGTTCATCCTCTTGGTCATTCGTCTCCTCAATAATAGTGTAGCATAACTTGTTGTGGTCTTCTTCTTGCACTTCTGCTACCACTTCATCAATTACATCACATCGGAGCACAGAATGTTCTTCGGGAGGGTGTTTCATGGCTTCTTCTAAATTGAACTTGATAGTCTCGTCTCCAACCTCAAAGGAGTATGTGCCGGTGAAGGCATCTAACTTGAATTTAGAGGTCTTGAGGAAGGGTCTACCAATTAGAACAGAGGATGAGCTTCTATTTTCTGTTGGAGGCATTTCAAGGATGTAAAAGTCAACCGGAAAAACCAAATCCTTGATTGCCACAAGTACATCTTTTGCTATTCCCATTACCGTGATCACACTTTTATCGGCTAAGGCAAACCTCGCCGCCGACTTTTTTAATGGAGCTAAATTCAACCGCACATAGATAGAAAGTGGCATGATGCTTACACAAACTCCCAAGTCACACATACAATCGTGAAAAGTGTGTCTACCAATACAACAAGACACCAAACAAGGTCCAGGGTCACCACATTTCTTTGGAATAGGTTCCATTAAGGAAAAAATTGAACTACCCAAGGATAATGTCTCCAATTCTCCTATCCTATCTTTGTGTGTACACAAGTCTTTCAAAAATTTTGCATACTTTGGAATTTGTTGAATAGCATAATGAAGGGGTCTGGTTACCTCAATCTTCTTGAACACTTGAAGCATGTTCAAATCAAATTCCGGTGTTTTCTTTACCTTCTTCACCATGGAAGGGAATGGAATCATCCACTATAGCTTTCCTCTTAGGTTCCTTGAGATTTACTCCTTCTTCCTCATGCCTTTTCTACCATCTCTTCTTCATGTGGAGCTTCAACAACCACTTCTTCCTCATGAATGTCTCCCATGACCCTTGGAGGTATCTCCTCCAATGTAGTCCCCGACCGTAAAGTGATGGTGTTGAGACCGCCCTTTGGGTTTGGTTGGGGTTGGGATGGAAGGTTAGAAGAGCTTCAGGGTTGGTTGGTGTTGTTGTTGGGAGTTGATAGTTGGTTTGGCATGGTCATCTTTGAAAGCATCTCGGTGAGGTTAACCAATTAAGCGCCCAAGGCATCAAATTGAGCCTTGTTGCTCTCATATCGCTTCTCCATGGTGGCTTTAAGCTCATCAACTTGATTGTTGGAAGATGGGGGAGTTGGGTTGGATTGTTGTCTATGGTGTGGTGCTTGGTACTTGGTGTAGTTGTTTTGGTTTTGGTTGGAGTGATTTTGGTTGGCTTGGTAGTTGGTGTTGTTATGGTGGTATTGGGATGAGGGTTGGTTATTGTTGTGGTGAGAAGAAGAGTTGTTCCATCTTTGATTTTGATTACTTCTTTGTGCATCATCTCTCCACCCTTGATGTTGATTACCACCTTGATGGTAATTGTTTTGACCTTGAGAAGGGTAAGGTGGACGGTTGTTGTAATTCACATTGGCTACTACAAGAGCATGTTCCTCTTGAATTTGATGGCATTGATCGGTGTAATGTGTGGTGCTAGAGCACAAACCATAAACCCTAGGAGGGCCTTCAAGTTGAGCAACCGGAGGTGGGGCTTGGATGGCTTGGATAGAGTAGTATTCCTTTTGATCCTTTTGTATTTGGGTAAGGATGGTTGTAACGACCCAACTTCTAGCATGTCTAGATCATACTAGAAATCGAATGTTACCAACTTGTTTTTCCTTTTTGTATTATTAATTAATAAATATAAGCCTGTACGCTATTAAACCCCGTGAATTTTACAAGTAAATTTTTTTTAACAAGAATAATTTAAAGTCGCATACTGATGAGCGGATATTTTATACGCTTTTTGGGGTTAATTTCATATAGTTTTTAGTATATTCTAGTTAGTTTTTAGTTTATTTCCATTAGTTTTTAGGAAAATTTCATATTTCTGGACTTTACTATGAGTTGTGTGTTTTTCTGTAATTTCAGGTATTTTTCTGGCTGAAATTGAGGGAGCTGAGCAAAAATCTTATTCAGGCTGAAAAAGGACTGCTGATGCTGTTGGATTCTGACCTCCCTGCACTCAAAGTAGATTTTCTGGAGCTACATAACTCGAAATGGTGCGCTTCCAATTGCGTTGGAAAGAAGACATCCAGGGCTTTCCAGCAATATATAATAGTCCATACTTTGCTCAAGGATAGATGACGTAAACTGGCGTTTAACGCCAGTTCTCTGCCCAATTCTGGCATCCAGCGCCAGAAAAGGATTAAAAGTTGGAGTTCAACGCCAGAAATGGATCCAAACCTGGCGTTGAATGCCCAAAACAGCCTTATGCACGTGAATTATTTAAGTCTCAGCCCCAGCACACACCAAGTGGGCCCCAGAAGTGGATCTCTGCACTATCTGTCATAGTCTACTCACTTTTTGTAAACCTAGGCTACTAGTTTAGTATTTAAACAACTTTTAGAAACTTACTTTGTATCTCATGATATTTTTAGATCTGAACTTTGTACTCTTTGACGGCATGAGTCTCTAAACTCCATTGTTGGGGGTGAGGAGCTCTGCTGTGTCTCGATGAATTAATGGAAGTATTTCTGTTTTCCATTCAAACATGCGTGTTCCTATCTAAGATATCCATTCGTGCCTAACTATGGAGAAGGTGATGATCAGTGACACTCATCACCTTTCTCAATCCATGAACGTGTGTCTGACAATCACCTCCGTTCTACATCAGATTGAATGAATATCTCTTAGATTCCTTAATCAGAATCTCCGTGGTATAAGCTAGATTGATGGCGGCATTCATGAGAATCCGGAAAGTCTAAACCTTGTGTGTGGTATTCCGAGTAGGATTCTGGGATTGAATGACTGTGACGAACTCCAAACTCGCGAGTGCTGGGCGTAGTAACAGACGCAAAAGGATAGTAAATCCTATTCCGGTACAACTGAGAACCTGCAGAAGATTAGCCGTGCGGTTACATCGCACCTGGACCCTTTTCACTGGAAGGATGGATGGTAGCCATTGACAACGGTGATCCACCTACACACAGCTTGCCATAGAAGGACGTGCGTACGTGAATCAGAAGACAGAGGAAAGCAGAGATTCAGAAGACAAAGCATCTCCAAAACTCCAACATATTCTCCATTACTGCATAACAAGTAACCTTTAACCCATACTCTCTTGTTTATTCGCAATTCAACTGATAAATAAAATTGACTTCCTGACTAAGAATTGCAAGATAACCATAGATTGCTTCAAACCAACAATCTCCGTGGGATTCGACCCTTACTCACGTAAGGTATTACTTGGATGACCCAGTGCACTTGCTGGTTAGTGGTACGAGTTGTGAAAAGTGTGATTCACAATTCGTGCACCAAGTTTTTGGCACCGTTGCTGGGGATTGTTCGTGTTTGAACAACTAACGATTTATTTTGTTGCTTAGATTAGGAAAATTTTTCCTTTTGGTTTAGAGTCTCTTATTATTGTTCTTGGTTAAAAATATCCTTCTTTAAAATAAGTGTTACATTTATTGCCCAATTGGCTAGAGTGTTGGTTTATGTTCTTGATGATTGGGCACCAGTTTTATTAAAAATCTTTTTCAAAAATAATTTTTCCTTGATTAAATCTTGTGCCAAACTTTAAGTTTGGTGTTTTCTTGTTGATTTTTCTTGGGTTTTCTAAAAATTTTAAGTTTGGTGTTCTTCCTTCATGTTCTTGTGTTCTTGTGAGTCTTAAAAGTGTTCTTGAGTTTTCCTTGTGTCTTGATCTTAAAATCTTTAAGTTTGATATTCCTTGGTGTTTCTCCCTCCATAAATTTTCAAAAACAAGGAGCATTAGATCTAAAAATTTTAAATCATTTTAAAGCATCTTTTAAAGCATCTTTTTCGAAAATCAATTTTTAAAATTCAGATTTTTTTTTCAAAACCTCCTAACCACTTTCTCTCTCCTCAATTTTTCGAAAATCTTTACCCATTTTTATTTATCTTTATCTTATTTTTGAAATAAATAAATAAATAAGTAAATAAATAAGTATTTTCTCTATTTTACATCATCTCCCTTTCTCCATCATGGACCTAAGCGGAAATGAACAGTCCAGGAGGACTCTGGGGTCATATTCTAACCCCTCTACTGCTTCATATGGGAGTAGCATCTGCATACCCTCCATTGGAGTCAGTAGCTTTGAGTTGAATCCTCAGCTCATTATCATGGTGCAGCAAAGTTGCCAGTATTTCGGTCTTCCACAGGAAGAACCTACAGAGTTTCTGGCACAGTTTCTACAAATTGCTGACACAGTACATGATAAAGAAATAGATCAGGATGTCTACAGACTATTACTGTTTCCATTTGCTGTAAAAGATCAAGCTAAGAGGTGGTTGAATAACCAACCTAAGGCCAGCATAAGGACATGGAAACAGCTGACAGAAAAATTCATGAATCAATACTTTCCCCTAAAACGGATGACACAGCTAAGGCTGGACATCCAAGGCTTTAAACAAGGAGATAGTGAATCTCTTTATGATGCCTGGGAGAGATACAGAGAGATGCTACGAAAATGCCCCTCTGAAATATTTTCAGAGTGGGTTCAATTAGACATCTTCTATTATGGGCTTGCAGAAGGAGCTCAGATGTCTCTAGATTACTCAACTGGTGGATCTATCCACATGAGAAAGACAATTGAAGAGGCTCAAGAGCTCATTGATACAGTTGCCAGGAATCAGCATCTGTACCTAAGCAGTGACCCTTCCATGAAAGAAGAGGTTAAAACAGTAACTGCTGAACTCAGCCCTGTAAAACAAGCTGCTGAATTCAATCAGCAATTGGATTTTCTAACAAGGCAGTTAGCCGAATTCAAGGAAAAAATACAAGAGACAAGGATGGCTAATATAAATATGGAAGAACAATTGAAGCAAACAAAGCAGCAGCTGTCAAGACAAGAATGCCAAGCAGTTCAATTAAGAAGTGGGAAAACATTAAATACCCCACCTCAAGGCAGCAAAGAGCTAAGGAATGAGCAAACCACCCAAAATTCACCTGAGGACAGTAAGAGCCCAGGGAAAAGTAATTCTGGCGTTAAAACGCCAGAAATCTGGTGGAAAGCTGGCGCTGAACGCCCAGACCATGCCCAGGACTAGCGTTCAACGCCAGTAATAAGCAAGGACTGGCGTTCAACGCCAGAAACAAGCAAGGATATGGCGTTGAACGCCCAAAATGGGCACAGTTCTGGCGTTCAGACGCCAGGAACAGACAAGGAGTTGGCGTCTCACGTCACTCCAGCTTCTGACTCTGGCACTCAATTGCCAGTGAGGGATCAGACACACACAAGTGCTGATGACATCCTCTCTAAAAAGGCTTCTTCAGCCACTTCTGTACGCAATAAACCTACAGCAACTAAGGTTGAGGAATATAAAGCCAAGATACCTTATCCTCAAAAAATCCGGAAAGAGGAACAGGATAAGCAATTTGCTCGCTTTGCAGATTATCTTAGGACTATTGAAATAAAGATTCCATTTGCAGAGGCACTTGAGCAAATACCTTCTTATTCCAAGTTCATGAAAGAGATCTTGAGTCATAAAAAGGATTGGAGAGAAACAGAAAGAGTTCTCCTCATTGAAGAATGTAGTGCAGTGATTCTAAAAAGCTTTCCTGAAAAGCTTAAAGACCCTGGGAGTTTTATGATACCATGCATATTAGAAGGTCAATGCACCAAGACAGCTTTATGCGATCATGGGGCAAGCATCAACCTAATACCTGCATCCACTATCAGAAAGCTTGGCTTAACTGAAGAAGTCAAACCAACCCGGATATGTCTCCAACTTGCTGATGGCTCCACTAAATACCCATCAGGCGTGATTGAAGACATGATCGTCAGAGTTGGGCCATTCGCCTTTCCCACTGACTTTGTTGTGCTGGAAATGGAGGAGCACAAGAGTGCTACTCTCATTCTAGGAAGACCCTTCCTAGCAACTGGACGAACCCTCATTGATGTCCAACAAGGGGAAATAACCCTGAGAGTCAATGATGATGAGTTTAAGTTGAATGCTGTCAAAGCCATGCAGCATCCAGACACATCAAAAGACTGCATGAAAGTTGATCTTATTGACTCTTTGGTAGAAGAGATCAACATGGCTGAGAGTCTCGAATCAGAGTTGGAAGACATTTTTAAAGATGTTCAGCTTGATTTGGAGGATTCAGAGGAGATTAAAGAGCCTCTGAAATTTCCTCTGGAAGAGGAAAAACCTCCTAAACCCGAGCTCAAACCATTACCACCATCCCTGAAATATGTATTTCTGGGAGAAGGTGACACTTTTCCAGTGATCATAAGCTCTGCTTTAAATCCACAGGAAGAGGAAGCACTTATTCAAGTGCTAAGGACACACAAGACAGCTCTTGGGTGGTCCATAGGTGACCTTAAGGGCATAAGCCCAGCTAGATGCATGCACAAAATCTTATTGGAGGATAATGCTAAACCAGTGGTTCAACCACAGAGGCGGCTAAATCCATCCATGAAGGAAGTGGTGCAGAAAGAGGTCACCAAATTACTAGAGGCTGGGATTATTTATCCTATTTCTGATAGCCCCTGGGTGAGCCCTGTCCAAGTCATCCCAAAAAAGGGAGGCATGACAGTGATTCATAATGAAAAAAATGAACTGGTTCCTACAAGAACAGTTACAGGGTGGCGCATGTGTATTGACTACAGAAGACTCAATACAGCCACCAGAAAGGATCATTTTCCTTTACCATTCATAGACTAGATGCTAGAAAGACTGGCAGGTCATGATTATTACTGCTTTTTGGATGGCTACTCAGGCTATAACCAGATTGCAGTAGATCCCCAGGATCAAGAGAAAACAGCATTCACATGTCCATCTGGAGTGTTTGCTTATAGAAGGATGCCATTTGGGCTGTGTAATGCGCCTGCAACCTTCCAGAGATGCATGCTCTCTATTTTCTCTGATATGGTGGAAAAATTTCTGGAAGTCTTCATGGATGACTTCTCAGTATATGGAGACTCATTCAGCTCCTGTCTGGATCACCTGAAACTTGTCCTGAAGAGATGCCAAGAGACCAACCTAGTCTTAAACTGGGAAAAATGTCACTTCATGGTGACTGAAGGGATTATCCTGGGGCATAAAATCTCAAACAAGGGAATAGAGGTGGATCAAGCAAAAATAGAGGTAATTGAAAAATTACCACCACCTGCCAATGTTAAGGCAATCAGAAGCTTTCTGGGGCATGCAGGATTCTATAGGAGGTTTATAAAGGATTTTTCAAAAATCGCAAAACCTCTAAGTAATCTGCTAGCTGCTGACACGCCATTTGTGTTTGACACAGAGTGTCTGCAGGCGTTTGAAACGCTGAAAGCTAAGTTGGTCACAGCACCAGTTATTTTCGCACTAGACTGGACATTACCATTTGAGCTAATGTGTGATGCCAGTGATCATGCCATTGGTGCAGTATTGTGATAGAGGCATGACAAGCTTCTACACGTCATTTATTATGCTAGTCGCGTTTTAAATGATGCCCAAAAAAATTACACAACCACAGAAAAAGAACTACTTGCAGTGGTTTATGCCATTGACAAGTTCAGATCATACTTAGTAGGATCAAAAGTGATTGTGTATACTGACCATGCTGCTCTTAAATATCTACTCACAAAGCAGGATTCAAAACCCAGGCTCATCAGATGGGTGTTGCTTCTGTAAGAGTTTGATATAGAAATAAGAGACAGAAAAGGGACAGAGAACCAAGTGGTTGATCATCTGTCCCGGATAGAGCCAGTAGAAGGGACGTCCCCCCCTCTCTTGAGATCTCTGATACTTTTCCGGATGAGCATTTATTTGCCATTCAGGAAACACCATGGTTTGGCGATATTGCAAACTATAAAGCTGCAAGGTTCATACCCAAAGAGTACAACAGGCAACAAAAGAAAAAATTAATTACTGATGCAAAGTACTACCTGTGGGATGAACCCTATCTCTTTAAGAGGTGTGCAGATGGAATAATCCGGAGATGTGTGCCTAGAGAAGAAGCACAGAGGATCCTATGGCATTGCCATGGATCACAATATGGAGGCCATTTCGTAGTTGAGCGAACAGCCACCAAGGTCCTCCAATGTGGCTTCTATTGGCCCACACTCTATAAAGATTCCCGAGAGTTTGTACGTAACTGTGACAGTTGCCAAAGAGCTGGTAATCTGCCTCATGGTTACGCCATGCCTCAACAAGGAATCTTGGAGATTGAGTTGTTTCACGTATGGGGAATTGACTTCATGGGACCTTTCCCACCATCATTCTCCAACACTTATATTCTAGTGGCAGTTGACTATGTATCAAAATGGGTTGAGGCCATTGCCACACCCACCAATGATACTAAAACAGTGTTGAAGTTCCTCCAGAAATATATTTTCAGCAGGTTTGGGGTCCCTAGAGTACTAATCAGTTATGGGGGCACTCACTTCTGCAACAAACACCTTTACTCTGCCATGGTTCGGTATGGGATTCGCCCCAAGGTGGCGACTCCATATCATCCACAGACTAATGGACAAGCTGAAGTCTCTAACAGAGAGCTAAAAAGAATCCTAGAGCGAACTGTAAATACCCGTAGAAAGGATTGGGCAAGAAGCTTGGATGATGCTCTGTGGGCATACAGAACAGCATTCAAGACTCCTATAGGGACCTCTCCATACCATCTGGTCTATGGTAAGGCATGTCACCTGCCCATGGAACTGGAACATAAAGCCTACTGGGCAACCATATTCCTGAACTTTGATGCCAAATTAGCAGGAGAAAAAAGATTGCTCCAGCTAAATGAGCTAGAGGAATTCAGATTCACTGCTTTCGAAAATGCCAAGCTTTATAAAGAAAAATAAAAAAAGTGGCATGACGGAAAGCTGTCATCTAGAATCTTTGAACCAGGACAAAAGGTTATGTTGTTCAACTCTAGGCTCAGGCTATTCCCCGGGAAACTGAAATCCCGGTGGAGGGGACCATATGTGATTACAAGCGTATCACCATATGGTTATGTGGAGCTTCAGGATATTGATTCTGATAAGAAGTTCATTGTCAATGGACAGAGAATCAAGCACTATCTTGAAAGCAACGTTGAGCAAGAGTGCTCAAGGCTGAAGCTAGATTAAAAGCTCAGCAAGGTCCAGCTAAAGACAATAAAGAAGCGCTTGCTGGGAGGCAACCCAGCCATGGGGCATCAATCCTCTAAGCATTTTGCCCTATTTTTATTTTTATTTGTTTATATAGAGTTCATTGATAACAAGGTAAAGAATCAATTGCATAAGTTCATAGGGTTATAGAAGGAATCTGCACACAAAACAGAGAAAAAGAGCTCACTGGCAAGAAAACGCCAGTAAGAGCCTATTTTGGGCGTTCAGCGCCTAAAAGGGGCAGCCAGTGGGTGCTGAACGCCAGTAAGGATAGCAATCTGGCGTTCAACGCCAGAAAAGGGCAACAACTGGGCGTTGAACGCCCAGGAGAACAACATTTGGGCGTTGAACGCCCAAAACAGGCAGTGTTTGGGCGTTCAAACGCCAGGATGATGGGGAGGAGGTAAATTCATTCTTTCTTCATATTTTTCATTTTAATTCTGATTTTCATGTTTCAATTCATGATTTCTTACATAAACATGTTAAGAACCCTGATTTCTAAAATTCATAATTTTCAAAATTCCTACTTTAAAAATATCAAATGTATCTTAATCCATAAGCACAAACCCTCTTTTGCAAATTCAATCCAACTCTTTTTCAAATTTTCAAAACAAATCTATTTTTTTTTCAACTAATATCTTTTTCAAATCTCCACATTATCTTTTTCAAAAATTTTTCATATCTTTTCAATTTTAAACTATATCCTCTCTTATCATATCTTCTATCTTATCTTTTCTAAAGCAATCCTTTTATCATATCTTTTCAAAATTTTCGAACCCACCCCCCTCCCTTTATATATGGGTTCGGCCTCCACCCTCCTCCATCAACAATTGCACCTAGCTCTCCTTCTATCCCTCTCCTTTCTTTTCTTTTGCTTGAGGACAAGCAAACCTCTAAGTTTGGTGTGTTTATCCGTGATCACTAAGAGCATGGCTCCTAAGGGAAAACAACCCACTTCAAGAGGCAAGAAAGAAAGTGTTCCAAAACCACTTTGGAATCAAGGGAAGTTCTTATCTAAAGAACATGCAGACCATTATTACAAAATAATGGGTCTAAGATCAGTGATCCCAGAAGTTAGATTCGATCTGAAAGAAGACGAATATCCGAAGATCCAGGAGCAAATTCGAATCAGGAACCGGGAGGTCCTAGCTAATCCTGAGACGAAAGTGGGAAGGAATATGGTCCAGGAGTTCTATGCTAATATGTGGCAGACTGACAAGCAAAAACTATCTGGAACTGCTTTCTATGAATATCGGACCATGGTTAGAGGAAAGATTGTACATACCATCCCTGACAAGATCAGAGAGATCTTAAAGCTACCTCAGCTGAAAGATGATCCAGACTCTTTCAACAGGAGAATGATGAGAACATACAAGGGCCTGGATAAGATTCTAGAGGATATATGTATCCCTGGAGCAAGGTGGACCACTAGCACGAAGGGTGTCCCAAATCAACTCAAAAGGGAAGATCTCAAACCAGTCGCCCGAGGATGGCTGGACTTCATTGGGCATTCTCTGCTGCCCACTAGCAACCGTTCTGAAGTCACTGTTAAAAGAGCAGTGATGATCCATTGCATCATGATGGGAAAAGAAGTGGAAGTTCATCAACTGATTTCAACTGAATTTTACAAAATTGCTAATAAAAATTCTAAAGAGGCCAGGTTGGCTTACCCAAGCTTGATTTCTCTGCTCTGCAAGGACGCTGGAGTAAGGATGGGAATAACTGAGTATATCTCAATTGAGAAACCAATCACCAAAGCATCAATGGAAAAACAACAAGCACAGGATGACCCCATCAAGAAGAAAACACAGGAAATTCTCCCAGAAATCCCTCAATCTGAATATTGGGAGTATCTTGAAACATCAGTTACCAAGATGCAAGAAGCTATGGAACAAATAATAAAGGAACAGAAGGAACAAAGTCAAATTCTTACCTATTTGTTTAAAGAACAAGAGGAGCAAGGGCGTGACTTAAGGGAATTGAAGCACCAGAAGTTATCTCTTGAAGGACCAAGCACCCCACAGATCAGAGAAACATCCACTTCCCAGAACAAAGGTTGTTAAATTCCAATTTCCGCTTTAACTCTGTGATAGTGTCATTATAGAAGTTCACCTTAGGAGTCATATAGTAGTAATTAGTATCTATTTTGATTTTATCTCCAATTAAGCCATAGTTTATTTTTCTCATCATCAGCAAACATGAATAAAATAGTAGATCTTTTGAATAAGAGGCAATAAAATTTCGAGTTCTTAATAAGAGAAATTCTAATTAGTTACATGTGGTGGCAATACTTTCTGTCTTCTGAATGAATATTTGAACAGTGCATATGTCTTTTGAATTTGTTGTTTAAGACTGTTAAATATGTTGGCTCTTGAAAGAATGATGAACATGAGACATGTTATTGATAATCTGAAAAATCATAAAAAAATGATTCTTGAAGCAAGAAAAAGCAGCAAAAAAAAAAGCCAATAGCCCTTAAAACCAAAAGGCAAGGGTAATAAAAAGGATCCCAAGGCTTTGAGCATTAGTGGATAGGAGGGCCCAAGGGAATAAAATCCTGGCCTAAGCGGCTAAACCGAGCTGTCCCTAACCATGTGCTTGTGGCGTGAAGGTGTCAAGTGAAAACTTGAGACTGAGCAGTTAAAGTCAAGGTCCAAAGCAGAAAGAAGAGTGTGCTTAAGGACTCTGGACACCTCTAATTGGGGACTTTAGCAAAGCTGAGTCACAATCTAAAAGGTTCACCCAATTATGTGTCTATGGCATTTATGTATCCGGTGGTAATACTGGAAAACAAAGTGCTTAGGGCCATGGCCAAGACTCATGAAATAGCTGTGTTCAAGAATCATCATACTGAAATAGGAGAATCAATAACACTATCTGAATTCTAAGTTCCTATAGATGCCAATCACTCTGAGCTTCAATGGATAAAGTGAGATGCCAAAACTGTTCGGAAGCAAAAAGCT
Organism: Arachis hypogaea; assembly: GCF_003086295.3. Lineage (NCBI taxonomy): Eukaryota > Viridiplantae > Streptophyta > Magnoliopsida > Fabales > Fabaceae > Arachis > Arachis hypogaea. Next base: position 107,816,195 of record NC_092050.1, read on the forward strand.
ACTAGTCCCGCTCATCTAATTAGAATCTGAGCTTCACTCAAAAACTCTGAGATATTATTGCTTCTCAACCTATTAGACTTCTATTTTATTTGACTAGTTGCTTGAGGACAACAAACAGTTTAAGTTTGGTGTTGTGATGAGCGGATATTTTATTCGCTTTTTGGGGTTAATTTCATATAGTTTTTAGTATATTCTAGTTAGTTTTTAGTTTATTTCCATTAGTTTTTAGGAAAAATTCATATTTCTGGACTTTACTATGAGTTGTGTGTTTTTCTGTAATTTCAGGTACTTTTCTGGCTGAAATTGAGGGAGCTGAGCAAAAATCTGATTCAGGCTGAAAAGGGACTGCTGATGCTGTTGGATTCTGACCTCCCTTCACTCAAAGTGGATTTTCTGGAGCTACAGAACTCGAAATGGCGTGCTTCTAATTGCGTTGGAAAGAAGACATCCAGGGCTTTCCAGAAATATATAATATTCCATACTTTGCTCAAGAATAGATGACATAAACTGGCGTTCAACGCCAGTTCTCTGTCCGATTCTGGCGTCCAGCGCCAGAAAAGGATTAAAAGTTGGAGTTCAACGCCAGAAATGGATCCAAACCTGGCGTTGAACGCCCAAAACAGCCTTATGCACGTGAATTATTTAAGTCTCAGCCCCAGCACACACCAAGTGGGCCCCAGAAGTGGATCTCTGCACCATCTGTCATAGTCTACTCACTTTTTGTAAACCTAGGCTACTAGTTTAGTATTTAAACAACTTTTAGAAACTTATTTTGCATCTCATGAAAATTTTAGATCTGAACTTTGTACTCTTTGACGGCATGAGTCTCTAAACTCCATTGTTGGGGGTGAGGAGCTCTGCTGTGTCTCGATGAATTAATGGAAGTATTTCTGTTTTCCATTCAAACATGCGTGTTCCTATCTAAGATATCCATTCGCGCCTAACTATGGAGAAGGTGATGATCAGTGACACTCATCACCTTCCTCAATCCATGAACGTGTGTCTGACAATCACCTCCGTTCTGCATCAGATTGAATGAATATCTCTTAGATTCCTTAATCAGAATCTCCGTGGTATAAGCTAGATTGATGGCGGCATTCATGAGAATCCGGAAAGTCTAAACCTTGTGTGTGGTATTCCGAGTAGGATTCTGGGATTGAATGACTGTGACGAACTCCAAACTCGCGAGTGCTGGGCGTAGTAACAGACGCAAAAGGATAGTAAATCCTATTCCGGTACAACTGAGAACCTGCAGAAGATTAGCCGTGCGGTTACATCGCACCTGGACCCTTTTCACTGGAAGGATGGATGGTAGCCATTGACAACGGTGATCCACCTACACACAGCTTGCCATAGAAGGACGTGCGTACGTGAATCAGAAGACAGAGGAAAGCAGAGATTCAGAAGACAAAGCATCTCCAAAACTCCAACATATTCTCCATTACTGCATAACAAGTAACCTTTAACCCATACTCTCTTGTTTATTCGCAATTCAACTGATAAATAAAATTGACTTCCTGACTAAGAATTGCAAGATAACCATAGATTGCTTCAAACCAACAATCTCCGTGGGATTCGACCCTTACTCACGTAAGGTATTACTTGGACGACCCAGTGCACTTGCTGGTTAGTGGTACGAGTTGTGAAAAGTGTGATTCACAATTCGTGCACCACATACCTTCCATATATCAAGGGATAATTAAACGTTCACATACATAAGACAAAAGATAACAGAATATGGAACAACACACTATAATATACATCATGTTACAGAAGTGGCTCAGTTATATAAGCATAGAGCTAAAGTACAGCACCCCTAAGTCAGTGACTCATATAGTATATACATATATGTACATAAGACGCCCCATGGCCTGGCCTGACCAAAAGCCCCTAAGCTGGCACCCAGGCTAGCCTAACTCTATGATATGCCTATTCCCTCTAATCATGCTAACAAAAGTGAGGGAGACACTCTAATGTACTGAAGTTAGACTAGGCATCTCAAAAAGTCTCCTCAATCCTGGTCCAGAGTACCTCACGGAAAATCACCGGGCGAATGGTGATGCTTGCCTGCTGGCGCCTCGCCTGGCTCATCGTCATCGCTGTCAGAGGAGATAACTATGAAGTTAGGATCTTCCTCTGGATCTTCTTCTTCCTCGTCCTCTTCTTCTGCCGGAGTGATAGCAGAGGAACCACTGTTAGCCACAGGAACCATAAAAGGATAGCTACCAAACAAAATACAGTCTGGAGAAGGAGGTGGCGCCTCCATGATCTGATCATACTCATGTCCCTACTGCTCATCAAAGACAGGAGGCTCGATCGGCTCGGGTAAAGGATCAAGCTCGGGTGGCAACACAGGAACACCCCAATCATCAAGGACAAAAGGTGCAGGAGGTGCCTCATGGATATGCTGGGCAGGTATAGACTCATCAGGTAGAGGAGGTTCAGGTGGAGGAGGATGGTCAGGTGGAGGTGGTATCTGCTCCTCAGGATGAGGTATCCCAAGTCCGCCGGGGTGTAACCAAGATAAAGGAAAGTCATAGGGTGCATCAGGATTAAAGTATGTTGTCCCAATAGGGTATTAGAAAGGTCTACCACGAACTACATAATTACGGATACGAGGTACCGCACAGTAGATGTAATACTCGCCACGCACCGGGTCCTCGTGGATGTACGGTGGATCAATCTCGTAGAATAGGACTCCCGTGTCCATCTGTAGAGGTGTAAGGGGTAAGAACTAGAGAGTTCTTAGTAAGGTCGGGGTTTACAGTTAAGTTCATTTATAATGTCCGTGGTCATAGAAGTATAAATAAATGTAGAGTAATATGTACATAACAGCAACATAAACTAACACATGAACAAGAGAGAAAATAGGAAGTAAATGCACATTCACACATTAATATGCAATCACACAGTTATGCTAAAACAAACAAGGAATAGAACAAGAACACAAGAAGATAAGCAATAAATAATGCACAAACAAGTATGATGCATGTCTGTCCCTACTGCAGGTAATGAGCTCATTTGTCGGTTTCGACCCGCACCCGACGCAATCTGACCCTCCAAGTCAGATAAGGCCTTCCCAGAACTTAATCCCAGATTAAGTATAGCATACCTTCTACCAAGTACTCTCGACTTGCAGGGCTGGTATTTGCTCAAATCTCAATATACTGCAGGTATGCAAGTCAGGCCTCTACCAAGCATTCAGCTTGCAGGGCTGGTACTACTCTACCGCAGCCTGTCTGGGAAGCAACATCACAGTACGGGTGTCCCCGCACAACATTCACAAGCATTGCCCGAAGGCTCATAATTCACATATAACCATACTCTCCATCACTTAGCAATCATCATAAATCAAGCATTAGAACATCACAGAAAGCTCATTTTACAATTCTCTGTTTACTCTGTAAGGTCAGGTACACAGCTATATCACTTTTAACTTCTTTTTTTTTAACTTAAACACAGGTTTCAAAATCTTGTTTCTTTACTTCTTATACCTCTATATCTTCTCTTATACCTCTTCTTAGGTGTTTAGTAAAGAAAATTAGAGAATTCTGGACTCAAATCTACCTTCCTGAGGCTTTCAGGGAAAACTGTCTTTTTATCAATATTTTATTATTATTAATAAAATAATATTATTATTAAAATAATATTATTAATAAAATAATATATTAATATTTTATTATTAAAATAATAATATTTTATTTAACTTTCAAAAATTGCATTTTGACCCCCGGACTTCTTGGAAATTGCACCTTGACCCCTATAACTTTTAATATTTGCACTTTAGCCCCTCAACTTTTGATTAATTAATTTTCAACCCCAAACTTTTTAATAATTGTATTTTGACCCCAAAACTCCTTGAATACACATTTTCATGTTCTTCCAAAAACCAAAAACATTTTTTTTTCCAAAAGTTCATCAGATTTCTGCTTGATTTTCAGCTAGTTTTTCAACCTTTTCGGAAACCGATTTGAACCCGATTTTTATCAAACCAAAGAGAAACTTTTCAGCCATCAAATACACATCAAATAAGCATAAAAAATCATGATTTTCATGGCTGGAATGTCACGTTTTCCAGCAGCACCAACAGCCACTTCAAAACCATCATAAACATGATTTTCAAGCATTAAACAACAAGTTTCCATGATCAAACCATCACACAAACACCCAAAATCAAATCTCAAGAAACAAGATCTGGTTTAACACTTCAAGAACACAGCCAATCATTGATTAATTTACCAAATCTTACCTCCTTTGCTGCTGTCCGAGATTGCACAAAAACAAGCTTCCAGAAGCACTTTTACGCCTATTTTAACATCAAAAACAACTTTAGAATCTAATGAACCATGAAGGCTGAAGCTTCATGATGATGAAAAGAAGGTTTTCCTCACCTTAAGGTAACTAGAAATCACGTTTTCTTGGAGCTTTTGGTGATTGAATAAGAGATCCTAAGAGAAAACATGAAGAAAACATCATTAACTTAAAGAACCACCATGGCCGAATCTTCAAGGAGGAGGAGCAGCCTTCATACCTTGATTTACTCCATGAAAAGTAACATAGAAATGAAGAGGAGGAAGAGGTGAACACTTTGGTAAGATTAGATTTTTGATAGGGGTTTCGGTTTGAGAAAGAACGGAGAAAGTAGCTCAGGTGTTCATGGAAGCTTCATGGTTTTCTTTCATGGTGTTCTAAGCTTTTCCAAGAACAAAAATGATAGCCAAGCTATCCTAGGGAGGCCGTAGCTTTTGGATGATGATTATCCAAAAGTTACTTGTGAAAATATCTCAGAAAAGGATAATTACTAAAGCTAGATGTATTAGAACTTAAGTAATTACACTACTAATGGATAAACATTAAGTTACTTAGTGTAAATGACACTAGTAACTGGATAATCATAAGAATAGAAGATATATGATGAAGCATTAGCAGTGCTAAGTTCATCTAAGAATGCCGGTATTATCCGTTACCGGTAGATTTCAAGCTCAGTTATTATATTACTAAACATAGATCAACATTAATCACAGTAGAGAAGATAATAATATAATATTCTGAATAAAATAATAATATATGAATATTATATTAATATAATTTTTCTCTCGAAATTCGTGACCGGCTCGTCACATAGAGACTAACCACGGAAATCAGAATTTCGAAATTCGGGCCCGAAGTGGCTCAAAAACGCAACTCTTCGCGACGTGCCTACTTAGATTAGGAGAGGTGTCCTGTGCAATCAAGCTGCTGACTCAGCAGCTTGATGACGCAGCACCTATGCAGTGGAGGTGCTTATATGCATAGAAATTCCTAAAAATTCTGTAAAATTTCCGTTTGATCCCGAAAAAGCACCGTTTCTTCGGGGCTAGGCCGTTACAATGGTAGTCATATCTCCAAGTGCTTTGGTTAGACTTGATTCGGAAGGGGATGGTTCTACCACACCCATGGTGTGGACAAGATTCCAATAGCCTCTTGAACCGAGACCAATACTCATACAAACTCTCTTGGTCTCTTTGCATTATGCCCGAAATCTCCTTCCGGATGTAGTCGGTCTTCTCCGATGGGAAGAATTTATCTAGAAACTCTCTTCTCAAGAAATCCCAATTAGTAACAATCTCATCCGGTAGCAAATAAAACCATGTCTTTGCTTGCTCTTCAAGAGAGAAAGGGAAGGCAAAAACCATGATAGCCACCTCATCGGCTCCATGCCTTCGAGCCGTAGAACAAGCAACTTGAAAATCTCTTAGATGTCGGATGGGTTCTTGACTCGGCAACCCATGATATTTAGGAAGTAGATGTATCAAGCTACTCTTCAATTCAAAGTTTGGATCAAGGTTAGGATACCTTGTTTGCAACGGTTGAAGTATGATATCCGGAGCTCCTTGCTCATGCAAAGTGATCCGTCGTGGCTCCGCCATGTGTGGCTCACCTGTAGGATGTAAATATGTATTATTGGTGCCAACAGAAGAATAGGAAGTAGTGAACTCCAAGTCACTCTCGGTACCGCCTAGTGATTCGGTATGCTCCTCAAGAGAGGCCGATGTACTAGCCGTATAATCCAACCGCCGTCTAGCTTGCCGAGTATGTAACAAAGCTCTTTCAATCTCGGGATCAAAATCGGCTAAGCTAGAATTCGGTTGAGACCGAGTCATCAAACTTGAGAGTCATAGCACAAATATAAAAGAAATCTAAACTATAGCTAAGTATTGGAAGCAATTAAACTTTCTACACTATTCACATATTGACATAACCAATATCAAGGCATATGTTGCAACCATTCCCCGGCAACGACGCCAAAAATTTGATGGTGACCCGAGGATGTGTACCGGCAAAGATTTTGCTCAATGAAATCGCGTTGCAAGTATAGCTCTACCAACAACAAGCCTCGGGTATCAAATTTAGAAGAGGAATTTGGTTGTCACAAGTTCAACTCCAATAGAAATAACCGAAGTATTCAAACCTCGGTTCGTCTCACAAGGAATGGGCAAACATATGCTTCAACATTGGATAGAAATCCGGGATTGTGAGTCCTGAGCACAAAAATAAATGGGAATCTTAACAAGCAAGTAATATTAAATTGCAATAAACTAATTCAAATAACTAAGAAAAATATGAGCAATTCCAAATTAACAAGTAACATCCAATATAATTCCATTCTAAACTAAGCAAATGACTAATACTAAGACAAGTAAGCAAGAAATTGAGTTTTCAAATGTGAATAATAAAAGCAACTCTTGGCTAGGCATGGGAATTGGGATCACCATCCTTGTCTAATAACCATATCTTGACAATTATGAGGAGCCAAACTCATTAAGTCTACTTCTATACTTGAAGTACGTCAAATGGTTTGGTCAACATCAACCCATAAGTTCTAACCTCACTACTAATTGACTTAATAGAAGGTTAGCATCAATGGTTATCAAATTGTCTACTAAGGGCTCCCAAATCATCAAATCCATTAGACCCAATGACTCAAGTTTACCTAATTCCGTTAGCCTAGGTCAAGAATGAAGAGAACTACTCCATAATCAAAGTAAACAATTCAGGTAAGCATTAACAAAAGACATGTTCCAAATAGAAATTAAATTGAAATCAACTAGTACCCACTAACAATTATCAACATACAATCATCCAAATAACACAATTAATCATAGAAATCATCAATGCAACTTCAACAAGTCAAGATTCACAACATTCATGAAATGGGTATAAAATGACAATTGACAAGAATTCATAAAACTAACATAAGATCTAAGTAAAATTATACTAAGGAATTCAAATTGAACAATTAAAACTAGTAATTAACAAGATCCAATTCACAATTCAACAAGAAAAGATCAAATTAAAACTAGATCTAGATAGGAATAAGGGTTTCTCTCTCTAGAAGAACAAAGAACCAAAAATTAGCTAAAAATGTGTCTTAGTGTCAAATGATTGATCCCCCTCTTTCCCCTAGCATCCTTGGGTCTTTTTCATGCAAAAACAACTTGAATTTGAGCCTGATGAGCCTCAGAAATTGTCAGGCACGATTTTCTTTAATGAGGTCACGTGCAGCTTCCCGCGCGTACGCGCCATGCGAGCATGCGTGCCGATTGCTTTTGCGATCCACGCGTGCGCGCCAAGTGCGCATGCACGTCGATAGGAATCTTCTGATCCGTGCGGATGCATCCATCCTTGCGCGCCACTTCCAACCATCCTCATCCACGCGTGCGCGTGGAGTGCGCGTGCGCGCCAATGCTGCTTTTCCAAAATTCAAATCTTCATGTTCCTCCCTTTTGTGCATGATTTCTTTCTCTCTTCTAGGCCATTCCTACCCTATAATTCCTGAAATTACTCAACAAATACATCATGGCATCGAATGGCAATAGAAGGGGATTAAAATATGGAAATTTTAAAGCAAAACAAGCATGTTTTTCATCATGGAGCAATATTAGGAAGTGAACACAAAACCATGCATTTCTTGTGATTAAGTGTGAGAAATATTGACAAAACTCCGCAAATTCTACATAATATAAACCACAAAATTGGGGTTTATCAGCCACCAAGAAAGGCAAGGAGAAAGTTTCAAGGAAACCGGCCGCAAGAAGGGCACCCCAAAGGTCAAACTCTAAGGCGCGCTCTTCATTAGGAGCTAAACCACTATCTAAGAAAGCGAAGGCACCCGCTCCTATTGATGAAAACAAGAAAAGCAAACTGGCAAAGGATTCTTCACAGTTCCCCAACCGCTTCTGTGAACTTGTGTTCCCCTCCATGGTTGAGAGGAACTATCATGCCGAGCATCTACTTGCTCCGCCGGACAAGGTTGCTCCTTGTATTTTACCCCGCATTGAATGGCAAGGATGGAAGTTTCTTCTGAGAAAACCACGAGAGGTCAACCTCTCATGGGTGGTAGAGTTCTACACTAACTACCATCTTCCCTCTCTTCAATCGATATATGTGCGCCGGAAGCAAGTCTCAGTTTCAGAAGAGGCTATTCAGCATGTGCTTAATGTCCTACCAGTACCAAGTGACATGGATGGCTACCAAGAGGTCTTACGTCAGTGTGAAAAATTTGGATTTGATTGGGACTCGATCCTCCGAGTCATTGCTGAACCAGAGACATTTTGGACCCATGGTCGGTTCAGGATGAGACCCAAGTGCATTGACGCTCGCTTTCTCACTGTAGAAGCTAGAGCTTGGGCCCAGATCCTATCCCACTATGTGCTACCTAGCACCCACAAGTTGTCTTTCACGGCGGATCTTCCTTTGCTTGTTTGGTGTGTTCTCACGGAAAGACCGGTAAACATTCCGCTTCTTGTCAAGCAAGCGATGGGACAAGTCCACGCCCGGGGCAATTTGCCATTTCTAGCATTGGTATCTGATTTAGTTGCTCCTGCGGGTGTTCCTTGGGAAGATATGGATACAAAGGCTATCATTCTGGCTAAGCGCAATGTGGTCCCAACTGGAAAATACTTACATCTTCCCATGAACAACCCAAGCCTTGACATAGCCCTTCCATCTACTATTCCTTCTACCTCATCATCACCACCACAGCAAAGATCCACACATCAAAGGATAGAAGATCTACACCGGAAGATTGATAGATATGAGCGGCGCAATCAACACCGATACACTTATATCAAGAAGCTCCTGCGTTGTGTTACCCCTAGCATGGAGGAACCAAAAATATTCACATCCACCTCAAATCCAAGTGATGGGAGCTCTGATGGAGGGGATAGTGAAGGTTCTGGTCCCGACCGTCCTTTGCGCATTGTTGGTAGCACGGAGGGCCGTGCTAAATTCTAAGTGTGGGGAGGTCGTTCGACCGATCTCCATGGGTAACAATCTCTTCCTTTCAACACCCATGGATTTATCTTTTGCTTAGTAGTTAGTACATTGCATGTGTAGTTAGTTTTGCTTGTAAATACTCCTTGCACGATAGTTAGTTTCTATAGAGTTGCTTGGTCAAAATAATGACTTCATCCCCAAGAAATTGTGTTTTGGGGTACCCTACCAATTTTGAAAAAAAAAAATTTTTTGCGGAAAACTTGCTTCGAGAATGTATTTTGGAACATAGTGATTGAGCTAAGAACACAAGCATGTAAGTTTTGAGCCTATTATGTGGTTATATCTTCTAACCACTATTTCCCATTCTTGTGTGCATTATTCTCTCTATGATTGTAATCCTTGCTTTGTCTGATTCTATATGTCCATTACTTTGTGTATGAATACATTTACATGATTGAGGCCATCATTTCAATAGTCACTTTTCCCAAACGGCCTTAACTCTTTTATCTACCATTGCCAACCAATTTTGAGCCAATGATAAACCCTTTTTGTTCTAAATATAGCACATCAACAACCCTACGTGAAAAATAATGAATGTCCCTAGATTTGGATCCTTGATTAGCTTAGGTAAGTTAGGGTGTGTGTCATCAAATGGGAGGGTGTACTTGGGAACTTGGGTAGATATAAAGGTGTGTATTTGTAATTGTAATTGGAAATTTTGAGAAGTGGGAACATACTCATGTATTGGATGGTTGAGCCATGTGCATTGGAACTTTTATACATGAAACCCCAAGAAAGAGGGGACCAAAAAGAAAAAGAAATTGTATGTGTATATATGAGAATGTAAGAAAAAGAAATAGAAAAATGGAAGAAACAAAAATAGAAAAAGAAAAAACAATGAAAGGGGAAAAAAATGCCCCAAGACAAAGTAATAATAACAATACACATGGGATGTGAATTGGAAAGAATGCATGAGAATGCAAAAAGTGAAACCCATGGGTAGCTAGGTATTGTATTACAGTTGTATAGGTTGTCTTATGTGTCTAGTGGGATCTTAGGTGAATCAAGGACTCAAATTTTAAGCTCACTTGGCCATATACATCTTTACCTTCACCCTAGCCCCATTACAACCCATGAATAAGACCTCATGATACTTGTGAGCATGCATTAAGTAATTGTTGATTGTTAGATGAAAGACAAATATTGGAACGCATGATTAGGAGAGGATTGAGTGATGAACCCTATACACTCAAGCGAATAGAGTAGATACACTTCCGGAGAGGGTTCGATGCTCAACTCCTTGTTCCTGGCTTTCACAAGGGTTCATCTAGCAAGTTATATGCACTTCATGTTGATGTTCAAATTGGTAGGATTCATGAAATACATACCACTTTCACCCCATATGCTCATATGTGTTCTTGGAGGATAGATTTACCCTTGACCAAGTAGATAGATAATTTTACTTTAGTTGCATGCATTCATTTAGGAAAATTGCATTTCATAAACCCTTTCTTACCATGATCCTTGGTCTTTTTATTTTAAGCATGAGGATATGCTTGGTTTAAGTGTGGGGAGATTTGATAAACCCCAATTTTGTGGTTTATATTTTGTAGAATTCGGGGGTTTTTGTCAATATTTCTCACACTTATTCACAAGAAATGCATGGTTTTGTGTTCTCTTCCTAATATTGCTCCATGATGAAAAACATGCTTATTTTGCCTTAGAATTGCTATATTTTGATCCTCTTTTATTGCCATTCGATGCTGTGATGTATTTGTTGAGTGATTTCAGGATTTATAGGGCAAGAATGGCCTAGAAGAGAGAAAGAAAGCATGCACAAAAAGAAGAAACATGAAGATTTGGATTTTGGGAACTTCAGCATCGGCACGCACGCGTGGATGTAGATAGTTGAAAGTGGCGCGCAAGGATGGACGCATCCGCGCGGATCAGAGAATTCCCACCGACGCGTACGCGCACATGGCGTGCACGCGTGGATCACAAAAGCAATCGGCGCGCACGCACGCATGGCGCGCACGCGCGGAAAGCTCACGTGACCTCATTAAAGGAAATCGTGCCTGGCGATTTCTGAGGCTCATCAGGCCCAATTTCAAGCTGTTTCTGCATGGAAAAGACCCAAGGATGCTAGGGGGAAAGGGGGGATCAATCATTTTGACACTCAGACGCAATTTTAGTTAGTTTTTGGATTCTTTGTTCTTCTAGAGAGAGAAACCTTTGTTCCTCTCTAGATCTAGCTTTAATTTGATCTTCCCTTGTTGAATTCTAAATTGGATCTTGTTAATTACTAGTTTTAATTGTTTAATTTGAATTCTCTAGTATAATTTTGCTTAGATCTTGTGTTAGTTTTATGTTTCCTTGTTGTTTGTCATTTTATACCCATTCCATGAATTTTGTAGATCATGATTTGTTATTGTTGCATTGATGATCTCCATGATTAATTGTGTTATTTGGGTGATTGTATGTTGGTAATTGTTATTGGGTACTTGTTAAATCCAATTTAATTAGATCTCTTATTAATGCTTACCATGTGTTTGATGAAATGTTTCCTTTGATTATAGAGTAGTTCTCTTTACTCTTGGCCTAGGCTAAGGGAATTGGGTAAGCTTGAGTCATTGGGTCTAATGGAATTGATGATTTGGGAACCCTTAGTGGTCAATTTGATGCCATTGACACTAGCCTACCACCAAGTTAATTGGTAGTTAGGTTGGACCTTATGAATTGATGTTGACCAAACCATTTAACATACTTCAAGTATAGAAGTAAACTTAATGAGTTTGGTTCCTCATAATTGTCAAGATATGGTTATTAGACAAGGATGGTAACCTCAATTCCCATGCCTAGCCAAGAGTTACTTTTATCATTCATAATTGAAAACCCAAAAATCTTGATTGCTTTGTCTTAGTTATAGTTACTTGTTTAGTTAGAATAGAATTACATTGGATGTTATTTGATGAGTTTGGAATTATTCACTTTTTGTTCTAATTATTTGCATTAGTTTCTTGCATTCCAAGATTACATGCTTGTTAAGATTCCTAGTTTAATTTCTTGCGCATGACTTGCAACCCCGGATTTCTAACCAATATTGAAGCACATGTTTGCCTATTCTTTGTGAGATGACCCAAGGTTTGAATACTTTGGTTACTTTTATTGGGGTTGAACTTGTGACAACCAAATTCCTTCTAAATTTGATACTCGAGTATTGTTGTTGGGAAGAGCTATACTTGCAACGGGATTTTATTGATAAATTCTATACCAACATAGTCTCTTGAGGTGCATCAATGGGTCATATTTAAGATTCTCAAGGTGGCTCAAATGATCCGCAACTAAATTTTGAGACCCACTTCGATCCCTAATCTCAATGTCGAACTCTTGCAAGAGCAAGATCCAACGTATGAGCCTAGGTTTCGACTCATTCTTTGTTAACAGGTACTTTAAAGCTGCATGATCCGTGTATACCACTATTTTGGACCCTAGCAAATAAGATCTGAATTTATCTAAAGCATAAACAATAGCTAGGAGTTCTTTTTCTGTAGTGGTATAGTTGGATTTTGTCGCATCCAATATTTTTGAAGAATAAGCAATGATATAAGGGAGTTTACCATCGCGCTGTGCAAGCGCGGCACCTACAGCATGGTTTGACGCGTCGCACATTATCTCGAATGGCTGCGTCCAGTTGGGGCCTCGCACAATCGGTGCCGTTGTAAGAACTCTCCTTAACTCGTCAAACACACTCACACATGCATTGTCAAACTCAAAGTCCACATCTTTTTAGAGCAGGCGCGACAATGGCAAAGCAATCTTTCTGAAATCCTTGATAAAGTACCTGTAAAATCCTGCATGCCCCAAAAAGGAACGGACCTCCCTCACAGATGAGGGGTGAGGTAAATTGGTGATAATATCGACCTTGGCCGGGTCTACAGAAATGCCTTCATTAGATACTACATGTCCTAACACTATACCTTGTCTCATCATGAAGTGACATTTTTCAAAATTTAAGACAAGGTTAGTGTCAACACACCTAGCTAAGACTTTGGCCAAGTTCTCTAAGCAACTATCAAATAGAGTTCCAAAAACACTGAAGTCATCCATAAAGACTTCTAGACAATTCTCCATCAGATTGGAAAAGACACTGGTCATACACCGCTGAAAAGTAGCAGGTCATTGCATAGCCCAAATGGCATCCTTTTGTAAGCAAAGGTGCCAAAGGGACAGGTGAATGTGGTCTTTTCCTGATCCTCGGGAGCAATGTGAATCTGGAAGTAACCAGTGAAACCATCAAGAAAGTAATAATGGGATTTACCCGCAAGTCGGTCCAATATCTTGTCAATAAAGGGCAAAGGGTAGTGGTCCTTCCTTGTAGCGGCATTCAACCTTCTATAATCAATGCACACCCACCAAGGGTTTTGTACTTTCTTGGTGACCACTTCACCATCATCCTTTTTAACCGCAGTGATGCCCGATTTCTTGGGAATAACCTGGACCGGGCTTACCTACTCACTGTAGGAAATTGGATATATGATACCCGCATCAAGTAGCCTAGTGACCTCTTTCTTCACCACGTCAAGGATGGTGGGTTTGAGCCTTCTTTGCGGTTGTCTCACCGGCCAAGCTCCCTCTTGGAGAAAGATACGATGCATACACTTACAGGGGATAATCCCCACAATGTCAGCCAAGCTCCAACCAATTGCTTTCTTGTACTTTCCTAGGACATCTAGGAGCTTTTCTTCTTCTTGACTCGAAAGCTCACTAGCAATAATGACTGGGAACCTTTGGTTGTCCTCTAAGAAAGCATACTTCAAATGAGATGGAAGAGGCTTCAATTCACTCTTTGCCTCAAGTTGAGGTTCCTTTTCATCAAGCTCCTGGAGTTCATTCTCAACAGCTTTCTCTTGTTCACGCTCTTGGTCATCCGTCTCTTCAATAATAGGGTAGCACGACTTGTTGTGCTCTTCTCTTCGTACCTCCGCTATCACCTCATCGATTACATCACATCGGAGAACGGAATGCTCTTCGGGAGGGTGTTTCATGGCTTCTTCCAAATTGAACTTGATAGTCTTGTCTCCAACCTCAAAGGAACATGTGCCGGTGATGGCATCTAACTTAAATTTAGAGGTCTTTAGGAAGGGTCTATGATGACTTGCATCATCTACCCTTCTTTCTTGCATAAAGAAGACCATAAAAGAGCATAAATCTCATTTAATCAGTACAATTCTTGTATTATTTGATGAATATTATGGTACACTACTTTGAGATAAGTTGTGCTGAATTTCAGGTGAAAAAGGCATCAAAAATGGGTAGAAGACAAACAAGAAGCTGGGCGTGTGAAACTGGCGTGCCACTTGGGAGCAAACGCCACAAAAATGCCCTGGCGTGGCACACCAGGAGCTAGGCGTGGCACGCCAGTACTAAATTCTATAGGGGAGATCCAAGCATGCATGTGGGCGTGGCACGCTAGTACAAAATTCCAGAAAGCAACAATGGAGGAAATGAAAGGGACGTGGCACGCAAGGTTGGGCCTGGCACGCCTAATCCATCAACTACTATGGGCGTGCCACTTGAGCAAGGGGCGTGGCACGCCAACTCACCATTCCAAGAAGAACCTCCACTATGGCGTGCCACTTGGTATCGAAGGCATGGCACGCCAGTTCCAAGAAGTCACTTGGGCGTGCCACTTGAGAACCCAGGCGCGGCACGCCAAGCTTGAAGAGTTTACAAATCCATGGGCGTGTCACTTGAACAGCATGGCGTGGCACGCTGGTACAATAATCCAGAGAAGGGGCTGAAGGCAATTGAAGACTGGGCGTGTCACTTGAAGTCGAAGGCGTGGCACACTAACCTCTCAACCTCACTTAGGTGTGCCACTTGAGCAACCAGGTGTGGCACGCCAATGCACAAAGATAACAAAAGCAAGGACTGGGCGTGCCACTTGGTGTCGAAGGCGTGGCACGCCAACCCAAGCATGTCACTATGGCGTGCCACTTGAAGGCTGAGGCGTGGGACGCCAACTACTGGAACCAAGACAAGATCATGGGCGTGGCACACCAACCTTTAGGCGTGGCACACTGGTATAAGTTTCCAGAGAGGATGAAGGAGGCCAATTGCATGGGGCGTGCCACTTGGTATCGAAGGCGTGGCACGCCACTTACTATTCTTCACATAGGCGTGCCACTTGAATCCCAGGCGTGGCACGCCAGTGCCATTTAGAGAGCAAAGAAGCATTAGGGCGTGCCACTTGAGTTCGTGGTGTGGCACGCCAAACAGAGGAACCACTCACTCATAAAGGGGCGTGGCATGCCAGACCCTGGGCGTGGCATGCTAGCTCAAGTTCCCAGAGGCAAAGATAAGTGAGAAAGACAAAGGGCGTGCCACTTGAGTTCGAAGGCGTGGCACGCCAACACAAGAATTCCAGTATGGCGTGCCACTTGAGCTCGAAGGCGTGGCACGCCAAGGTTGCTAAAGAGACAAGCGTGCCACTTGAAGGGCTGGGCGTGGCACGCCAAGCTAAAATTGAAGGGCACGTGACACGCCACTAGAGTGCCAATCACACGCCAGCTGGGAGATCACACTTATTGAGCTTCTGTTCCCTCCAAAAATGTCATTTTCCTTTTTCACTTTTGTAATTCTTTTATTTTACTAGGAGTAGTATAAATACCCCCAAGGAGTACTAAAGAAAAGGGGGTTAAGCAGTTCATTTTAGATCCACTTTTACACTTCACTTTTGAGTACTTTTTGAGCTATGAGTAGCTAACTTCCCTCTCATTGAGAGAGGGAGCTCTGTTGTACTTGATGGATTGATAATAGTGAAATTCTTCTTCTCTTCATCTTCTCTTTGATTTGCTAGAAGAAATTTCGTTCTTAATACTTAGTGTTCAATTATCCTGGAAAATAGATTGAATGCAATTGGGTTTCATGGGAACCTTGGGAAAGGAAACATGAAACCATGCTTGAAATCCCTTCTCACACTTGAGTAGAATCTGGGTTTTGGTGTTTGGATATGTGACATATAATCCTCCCTCTACTTGGACCTATAATGGTGTGTGGTATAATCAAGGACCAAGCATATCTCTTTTCATGAGCAATTAGACCAAGGAATTGGCTATTGATAAAGATCTGAGAGATTGAGTCACCAAGGGATTGGGGCTCAATCAATCATGATTGCCAAGAAGTCAATGAGTTGCATGATTGAAGAGGATATAAGCTAGATTTAATCCAAAGAGACAACATCTCCCAATCTCAATGAATTTCCCCATTCTTATCTATCCATTTCTTTACAGCTTAATTTTATATTCAGCAATTCCCCATCCCCATTTACATTCAAGTCATTTATGATTCTGCACTTTATATTCTGCCATTTCTTTTTCTGCATTTTATTACTTTTCTTTATATTCTAGTCATTTACATTTATGTCATTTACAATTCTGCACTTCACAATCTTATTGATCCGCTTGACTAATTCATCAATTAATTAAAACTGCTCGAATTTGCCAATCTCTGTGGATACGATCCCACTCTACTGTGGGTTATTACTTGACGATAATTTTGGTGCGCTTGCCAAAAGAACTAATTCACCAATTTTTGAATGGGGTGTGAATTTTAGTCATCAGTCTACCAAGTAGAACGGAGGAAGAGCTTCTATTCTCTGTTGGAGGCATCTCAAGGATATATAAGTCAACTGGAAATACCAAGTCCTTGATCGCCACAAGTACATCTTCCGCTATTCCCAACACAGTGATCACACTCTTATCGGCTAAGGCAAATTTTGCTTTCGACTTCTTTAATGGAGCTAAATTCAACCGCACAAAGATAGATAATGGCATGATGCTTACACAAGCCCCTAGATCACACATACAATCATGAAAAGTATGCCCACTAATACGACAAGACACCAAACACGGTCCAAGGTCACCACATTTTTCTGGAATAGGCTTCATTAAGGAAGAAATAGAACTACCCAAGGATAATGTCTCCAACTCTCTTATCCTATCCTTGTGTGTACACAAGTCCTTCAAAAATTTTGCATACTTCGGAATTTGTTGAATAGCATCAAGAAGTGGTATGGTTACCTCGACCTTCTTGAACACTTGAAGTATATTTAAATCAAACTCCGGAGTCTTCTTTGCCTTCTTCACCATAGAAGGGAACGGGATAGGAATGGATTCGTCCACTATAGCTTTCCTCTTGGGTTCCTTAAGGCTTGCTTCTTCTTCCTCATGCCTTTTGTCTACCTCCTCTTCTTCACGTGGAACTTCAACAACCACTTCTTCCTCATGAATGTCTTCCATGACCCTTGGAGGTATCTCCTCCAATGTAGTTCCCGATCGTAGAGTGATGGCGTTGAGACAGCCCTTTGGATTTGGGAGGGGTTGGGATGGAAGATTAGAAGAGCTTGAGGGTTGGTTAGTGTTGTTGTTTGAGGAGGACATGGATAACTTTGAAATCATGTCAGTGAGATTGGCTAATTGAGCACTCATGTTAGCATATTGTGCACTCAAGGTATTGAATTGAGACTTGTTATTCTCCTCTTGTTTTTCCATAGTAGCTCTAAGTTCATCAACTTGGTTGGTGGAAGATGAAGAGGCTTGGTTAGAGTGTTGTCTTTGATGTGGTGCTTGGTACTTGGTGTAGTTGTTTTGGTTTTGGTTGTGATGATTTTGGTTAGCTTGGTGGTTGTTGTTGTTATGGTGGTCTTGGGATGAAGATTGGTGATTGTTGTTGTAGTGAGAAGAAGAGTTGTTCCATCTTTGATTTTGATTGCTCCCTTGTGCATTATCCCTCCACCCTTGATTGTGATTATTGCCATGAGAGTAGTTGTTTTGGCCTTGAGAGGGATAGGGTGGACGGTTATTGTAGTTCACATTGGCTACGGCAAGGGTGTACTCCTCTTGAATTTGTTGACATTGATTGGTGTAATATGTGGTGCTAGAGCACAAACCACAAATTCTAGAAGGGCCTTCAAGTTGAGTAACTTGGGGTGGGGCTTGGATGGTTTGGATGGAATAGAATGCCTTTTGCTCTTTATGCATCTCCGTAAGGATAGTGGTCATATCTCCAAGCACCTTAGTTAAGCTTGCTTGGGAAGGTGGTGCTTCTACCACACCCTTGAGGGGATTGCTTCTTACCCTTACATGTTGTGTAGTGATGAGCGGATAATTTATACGCTTTTTGGCATTGTTTTTAGTATGTTTTTAGTATGTTTTAGTTAGTTTTTATTAGTTTTTAAATAAAAATCACATTTCTGAACTTTACTATGAGTTTGTGTATTTTTCTGTGATTTCAGGTATTTTCTGGCTGAAATTGAGGGACCTAAGCAAAAATCTGATTCAGAGGCTGAAAAAGGACTGCAGATGCTGTTGGATTCTGACCTCCCTGCACTCGAAGTGGATTTTCTGGAGCTACAGAAGCCGAATTAGCGCGCTCTCAACTGCGTTGGAAAGTAGACATCCTGGGCTTTCCAGAAATATATAATAGTCCATAATTTGCGCGAGATTTGATGGCCCAAATCGGCGTTCCAAGTCAGCATAGAAATTCTGGCGTCAAAACGTCAGAACTGGCATAAAAGCTGGAGTTAAACGCCCAAACTGGCATAAAAGCTGGTATTTAACTCCAAGAAAAGTTTCTACACGTGAAAGCTTCAATGCTCAGCCCAAGCACACACCAAGTGGGCCTGGAAGTGGATTTTGCATCATTTACTCATTTCTGTAAACCCTAGGTTACTAGTTTTCTACAAATAGGACCTTTTGCTATTGTATTTTAGACACTTGATCATACTTTTCATCTTGGAACTTGTATGTTCACGCTTTGGGAGGCTGGCCATTCGGCCATGCCTAGACCTTTTGTTCTTATGTATTTTCAACGGTAGAGTTTCTACACACCATAGATTAAGGTGTGGAGCTCTGCTGTTCCTCATGAATTAATGCAAAGTACTATTATTTTTCTATTCAATTCACGCCTACTTCTTCTCTAAGATATACACTCGTTCTTCAACCTGACGAATGTGATGATCCATGACACTCATCACCATTCTCACCTATGAACGCGTGCCTGACAACCACTTCCGTTCTACATGCAAACAAGCTTGAATGTGTATCTCTTGGGTTTTTAATCTAAGATTAGAACCTTCGTGGTATAAGCTAGAATTATTGGCGGCCATTCCTGAGATCTGGAAAGTCTAAACCTTGTCTGTGGTATTCCGAGTAGGATCTGGAAAGGGATGACTGTGACGAGCTTCAAACTTGCGAGTGTTTGGCGTAGTGATAAACGCAAAAGGATCAATGGATCCTATTCCAACATGATCGAGAACCGACAGATGATTAGCCGTGCGGTGACAGTGCATTTGGAACATTTTCACTGAGAGGATAGAAAGTAGCCATTGACAACGGTGATGCCCAACATAAAGCTTTCCATGGAAAGGAGTATGAATGATTGGAAGAAGGCAATAGGAAAGCAGAGGTTCAGAAGGAACAAAGCATGTTCATACACTTATCTGAAATTCCTACCAATGAATTACATAAGTATCTCTATCTTTATTTTATGTTTTATTTATCTATCAATTATCAATTCTCCATAACCATTTGAATCCGCCTGACTGAGATTTACATGATGACCATAGCTTGCTTCAAGCCGACAATCTCCGTAGGATCGACCCTTACTCACATAAGGTTTATTACTTGGACGGCCCAGTGCACTTGCTGGTTAGTTGTGCGGAGTTGTGGCAAAGAGTTGAGATTACAATTGTGCGTACCAAGCTGTTGGCACCATTGATGATCACAATTTTGTGCATCAAGTTTTTGGCGTCGTTGCCGGGGATTGTTCGAGTTTGGACAACTGACGGTTGGTGCACGAAAATTACTTCACAATGTAATTTCGCACAACTAACCAGCAAGTGCACTGGGTCGTCCAAGTAATACCTTACGTGAGTAAGGGTCGATCCCACGGAGATTGTTGGCTTGAAGCAATCTATGGTTATCTTATACCTCTTAGTCAGGAAGACAATAAAATAATTCACTTATCAAATATGATTGCAAGGAGAAAAGAGGCAGAACACAAATTATACTTGTATGCAATAATGGAGAATATGTTGGAGTTTTTGGAGATGCTTTGTCTTCTGAAATTCTGCTTTCCTCTGTTCTCTGATTCACGTACGCACGTCCTCCTATGGCAAGCTGTGTGTAGTTGGATCACCGTTGTCAATGGCTACCATCCATCCTTCTAGTGAAAAGGGTCCAAATGCGTTGTCACCGCACGGCTAATCATCTGCATGTTCTTAATCGTACCGGAATAGGAATTACTATCCTTTTGCGGCTGTCACTACGCCCAGCAATCGTGAGTTTGAAGTTCGTCACAGCCATTCAATCCCAGGATCCTACTCGGAATACCACAGACAAGGTTTAGACTTTCTGGATTCTCATGAATGCTGCCATCAATCTAGCTTATACCACGGAGATTCTAATTAAGGAATCTAAGAGATATTCATTCAATTGGATGTAGAACGGAGGTGATTGTTAGACACACGTTCATGGAGTGAGGAAGGTGATGAGTGTCACTGATCATCACCTTCTCCATAGTTAGGCGCAAATGGATATCTTAGATAGGAACACGCATGTTTGAATGGAAAATAGAATTACTTGCATTAATTCATCAGGACACAGCAGAGCTCCTCACCCCCAACAATGGAGTTTAGAGACTCATGCCGTCAAAGATTACAAAATTCAGATCTAAAATGTCATGAGATACAAAATAAATCTCTAAAAGTTGTTTAAATACTAAACTGGTAACCTAGGTTTACAGAAAATGAGTAGACTATGACAGATAGTGCAGAAATCCACCTCTGGGGCCCACTTGGTGTGTGCTGGGGCTGAGACTAAAGCTTCTTACGTGCCGGGCTGTTTTGGGCGTTCAATGCTAGGTTGTAACCTATTTCTGGCGTTGAACTCCACTTTGTAACTTGTTTCTGGCGCTGGACGCCAGACAGCAGCATGGAACTGGCCTTGAACACCAGTTTACGTCGTCTATCCTTGAGCAAAGTATGGACTATTATATATTACCGGAAAGCCCTGGATGTCTACTTTCCAACGCAATTGTAAGCGCGCCATTTGGACTCTGATAGCTCCAGAAATTCCATTGTGAGTGCAGAGAGGTCAGAATCCAACAGCATCAGCAGTCCTTTTTCAGCCTGAATCAGATTTTTGCTCAGCTCCCTCAATTTCAGCCAGAAAATACCTGAAATCACAGAAAAATATACAAACTCATAGTAAAGTCTAGAAATATGAATTTTTCCTAGAAACTAATGAGAATAAACTAAAAACTAACTAAAATATGCTAAAATCTATATGAAATTAACCCCAAAAAGCGTATAAAATATCCGCTCATCACAACACCAAACTTAGACTGTTGCTTGTCCTCAAGCAACTAGACAAATAAAATAGAAGACTAATAAGTCACGAAGCAATAATATCTTAGAATTTTTGAGTGAAGCTCAGCTTCTAATTAGATGAGCGGGACTAGTAGCTTTTTGCTTCCGAACAGTTTTGGCATCTCACTTTATCCATTGAAGCTCAGAGTGATTGGCATCTATAAGAACTTAGAATTCAGATAGTGTTATTGATTCTCCTATTTTAGTATGATGATTCTTGAACACAGCTACTTTATGAGTCTTGGCCGTGGCCCTAAGCACTTTGTTTTCCAGTATTACCACCGGATACATAAATGCCATAGACACATAATTGGGTGAACCCTTTTAGATTGTGACTCAGCTTTGCTAAAGTCCCCAATTAGAGGTGTCCAGGGTTCTTAAGCACACTCTTCTTTTTGCTTTGGACCTTGACTTTAACTGCTCAGTCTCAAGTTTTCACTTGACACCTTCACGCCACAAGCACATGGCTAGGGACAGCCTGGTTTAGCCGCTTAGGCCAGGATTTTATCCCTTAGGCCCTCCTATCCACTGATGCTCAAAGCCTTGGGATCCTTTTTATTTACCCTTGCCTTTTGGTTTTAAGAGCTTTTGGCTTTTTCTGCTTGCTTTTCTTTTTCTTTATACTTTTTTTTCTGCAAGCTTTGTTCTTTGCTGCTTTTTCTTGCTTCAAGAATCATTTTTATGATTTTTCAGATTATCAATAACATGTCTCATGTTCATCATTCTTTCAAGAGCCAACATATTTAACAGTCTTAAACAACAAATTCAAAAGATATATGAACTGTTCAACCATTCATTCAGAAGACAGAAAGCATTGCCACCACATGTTACTAATTAGAATTTTTCTTATTAAAACTCGAATTTTATTGCCTCTTATTCAAAAGATCTGCTATTTTATTCATGTTCGTTGATGATGAGAAAAATAGACTATAACTTCAGTGGAGATAAAATCAAAATAGACACTAATTACTACTATATGACTCCTAAGGTAAACTCCTATAACGATAACTATCACAGAGTTAAAGCAGAAATTGGAATTTAACAACCTTTGTTCTGGGAATTAGATGTTCCTCGGGTCTGTGGGGTGCTTGGTCCTTCAAGAGATAACTTCTGGCGCTTTAATTCCCTCAAGTCACGCCCTTGCTTTTCCTGTTCTTTAATCAAATAGCAAAGAATTTGACTTTGTTCCTTCTGTTCCTTTATTATTTGTTCCATAGCTTCTTGCGTCTTGGTAACTGATGTTTCAAGATACTCCCAATATTCAGATTGAGGGATTTCTGGGAGAAATTCCTGTGTTTTCTTCTTGATGGGGTCATCTTGTGCTTGTTGTTTTTCCATTGATGCTTTGGTGATTGGTTTCTCAATTGAGATATACTCAGTTACTCCCATCCTTACTCCAGCGTCCTTGCAGAGCAGAGAAATCAAGCTTGGGAAAGCCAACCTGGCCTCTTTAGAATTTTTGTTAGCAATTTTGTAGAATTCAGTTGAAATCAGTTGATGAACTTCCACTTCTTTTCCCATCATGATGCAATGGATCATCACTGCTCTTTTAACAGTGACTTCAGAACGGTTGCTAGTGGGCAGCAGGGAATGCCTAATGAAGTCCAGCCAGCCTCTGGCCACTAGTTTGAGATCTTCTCTTTTGAGTTGATTAGGAACACCCTTCGTGCTGGTGGTCCACCTGGCTCCAGGGATGCATATGTCTTCTAGAATCTTATCCAGGCTCTTGTTTGTTCTCATCATTCTCCTATTGAAGGAGTCTGTCTGTATGCCACATATTAGCATAGAACTCCTGGACCATATTCCTTCCCACTTTCGTTTCAGGATTGGCTAGGATCTCCTAGTTCCTGATTCGGATTTGCTCCTGGATCTCCAGATATTCGTCTTCTTTCAGATCGAATCTAACTTCCAGGATCACTGATCTTAGACCCATTATTTTAGAATAATGGTCTGAATGTTCTTTAGATAAGAACTTCCCTTGATTCCAAAGTGGTTTTGGAACGCTCTCTTTCTTGCCTCTTAAAGTGGGTTGTTTTCCCTTAGGAGCCATGCTCTTAGTGATCACGGATAAACACACCTAACTTAGAGGTTTGCTTGTCCTCAAGCAAAAGAAAAGAAAGGAAAGGGATAGAAGGAGAGCTAGGTGCAATTGTTGATGGAGGAGGGTGGAGGCCGAACCCATATATAAAGGGAGGGGGGTGGGTTCGAAAATTTTGAAAAGATATGATAAAAAGATTGATTTGGAAAAGATAAGATAGAAGATATGATAAGAGAGGATATAGTTTAAAATTGAGAAGATATGAAAATTTTTTGAAAAAGACAAATCTAGATTTTGAAAAAGATAATGTGGAGATTTGAAAAAGATATTAGTTGAAAAAAAATAGATTTGTTTTGAAAATTTTGAAAAAGAGTTGGATAGAATTTGAAAAAGAGGGTTCGTGCTTATGGATTAAGATACATTTGATATTTTTAAGGTAGGGTTTTTAGAAATTAGGGATTTTAGAAATCAGGGTTCTTAACATGTTTATGCAAGAAATCATGAATTGAAGCATGAAAATTAAGATTGAAATGAAAAATATGAAGAAAAAATGAAGTTACCTCCTCCCCACCATCCTGGCGTTTGAACGCCCAAACGCTGCATGTTTTGGGCGTTCAACGCCCAAATGCTGCCTCTCCTGGGCATTCAACGCCCAGTTGCTGCTTCTTTCTGGCGTTGAACGCCAGGAAGTCCTTTGTTACTGGGCGTTTTTCTAAACGCCCAGAATGCTGTAAATCTGGCGTTAAACGCCCAGAAAGAGCTTCTTTCTGGCGTTTAACGCCCAGATGGCTATCCTTACTGGCATTCAATGCCCAGTGGATGCTTCTGTTGGGCGTTGAACGCCCAAAACAGACTTTTACTGGCGTTTTCTTGCCAGTGAGCTCTTTTTCTCTGTTTTGTGTGCAGAATCCTTCTGTAACCCTATGAACTTATGCAATTGATTCTTTACCTTGTTATCAATGAACTTTATATAAACAAATAAAAATAAAAATAGGGCAAAATGCTTAGAGGATTGATGCCCCACGGCTGGGTTGCCTCCCAGCAAGCGCTTCTTTATTGTCTTTAGCTGGACCTTGCTGAGCTTTTAGTCTAGCTTCAGCCTTGAGCACTCTTGCTCAACATTGCCTTCAAGATAATGCTTGATTCTCTGTCCATTGACAATGAACTTCTTATCAGAATCAATATCTTGAAGCTCCACATAACCATATGGTGATACACTTGTAATCACATATGGTCCCCTCCACCGGGACTTCAGTTTCCCAGGGAATAGCCTGAGCCTAGAGTTGAACAACAGAACCTTTTGTCCTGGTTCAAAGATTCTAGATGACAGCTTTCTGTCATGCCACTTTTTTTATTTTTCTTTATAAAGCTTGGCAGTTTCGAAAGCAGTGAATCTGAATTCTTCTAGCTCATTTAGCTGGAGCAATCTTTTTTCTCCAGCTAATCTGGCATCAAAGTTCAGGAATCTGGTTGCCCAGTAGGCTTTATGTTCCAGTTCCACGGGCAGGTGACATGCCTTACCATAGACCAGTTGGTATGGAGAGGTCCCTATAGGAGTCTTGAATGCTGTTCTGCATGCCCACAGAGCATCATCCAAGCTTCTTGCCCAATCCTTTCTACGGGTATTTACAGTCCGTTCTAGGATTCTTTTTAGCTCTCTGTTAGAGACTTCAGCTTGTCCATTAGTCTGTGGATGATATGGAGTCGCCACCTTGTGGCGAATCCCATACCGGACCATGGCAGAGTAAAGCTGTTTGTTGCAGAAATGAGTGCCCCCATCACTGATTAGTACTCTAGGGACCCCAAACCTGCTGAAGATATTTTTCTGGAGGAACTTCAGCACTGTTTTAGTATCATTGGTGGGTGTGGCAATGACCTCAACCCATTTTGATACATAGTCAACTGCCACCAGAATATAAGTGTTTGAGAATGATGGTGGGAAAGGTCCCATGAAGTCAATTCCCCATACGTCAAACAACTCAATCACCAAGATTCCTTGTTGAGGCATGGCGTGACCATGAGGCAGATTACCAGCTCTTTGGCAACTGTCACAGTTATGTACAAACTCTCGGGAATCTTTATAGAGTGTGGGCCAATAGAAGCCACATTGGAGGACCTTGGTGGCTATTCGCTCACCTCCGAAATGGCCTCCATATTAAGATCAATGGCAATGCCATAGGATCCTTTGTGCTTCTTCTCTAGGAACACACCTACGGATTATTCTGTCTGCACATCTTTTAAAGAGATAGGGTTCATCCCACAAGTAGTACTTTGCATCAGTGATTAATTTTTTCTTTTGTTGCCTGTTGTACTCTTTGGGTATGAACCTTGCAGCTTTATAGTTTGCAATATCGGCAAACCATGGTGTTTCCTGAATGGAAAATAAATGCTCATCCGGAAAAGTCTCAGAGATCTTAAGAAAGGGGAGGGACGTCCCTTCTACTGGCTCTATCCGGGACAGATGATCAGCCACTTGGTTCTCTGTCCCTTTTCTGTCTCTTATTTCTATATCAAACTCTTGCAGAAGCAACACCCATCTGATGAGCCTGGGTTTTGAATCCTGCTTTGTGAGTAGATATTTAAAAGCAGCATGGTCAGTATACACAATCACTTTTGATCCTACTAAGTATGATCTGAACTTGTCAATGGCATAAACCACTGCAAGTAATTCTTTTTCTGTGGTTGTGTAATTTTTCTGGGCATCATTTAAAACGCAACTAGCATAATAAATGACGTGCAGAAGCTTGTCATGCCTCTGTCCTAATACTGCACCAATGGCGTGATCACTGGCATCACACATTAGCTCAAATGGTAATGTCCAGTCTGGTGCAGAAATAACTGGTGCTGTGACCAGCTTAGCTTTCAGTGTTTCAAACGCCTGCAGACACTCTGTGTCAAACACAAATGGCGTGTCAGCAGCTAGTAGATTGCTTAGAGGTTTTGCGATTTTTTTGAAAAATCCTTTATAAACCTCCTATAGAATCCTGCATGCCCCAGAAAGCTTCTGATTGCCTTAACATTGGCAGGTGGTGGTAATTTTTCAATTACCTCTATTTTTGCTTGATCCACCTCTATCCCCTTGTTTGAGATTTTATGCCCAAGGACAATCCCTTCAGTCACCATGAAGTGACATTTTTCCCAGTTTAAAACTAGGTTGGTCTCTTGGCATCTCTTCAAAACAAGTTTCAGGTGATCAAGACAGGAGCTGAATGAGTCTCCATATACTGAGAAGTCATCCATGAAGACTTCCAGAAATTTTTCCACCATATCAGAGAAAATAGAGAGCATGCATCTCTGGAAGGTTGCTGGCGCATTACACAGCCCAAATGGCATCTTTCTATAAGCAAATACTCCAGATGGACATGTGAATGTTGTTTTCTCTTGATCCTGGGGATCTACTGCAATCTAGTTATACCCTGAGTAGCCATCCAAAAAGCAGTAATAATCATGACCTGCCAGTCTTTCTAGCATCTGGTCTATGAATGGTAAAGGAAAATGATCCTTTCTGGTGGCTGTATTGAGCCTTCTGTAGTCAATACACATGCGCCATCCTGTAACTGTTCTTGTAGGAACCAGTTCATTTTTTTCATTATGAATCACTGTCATGCCTCCCTTTTTTGGGACGACTTGGACAGGGCTCACCCAGGGGCTATCAGAAATAGGATAAATAATCCCAGCCTCTAGTAATTTGGTGACCTCTTTCTGCACCACTTCCTTCATGGCTGGATTTAGCCGCCTCTGTGGTTGAACCACTGGTTTAGCATTATCCTCCAATAAGATTTTGTGCATGCATCTAGCTGGGCTTATGCCCTTAAGGTCACCTATGGACCACCCAAGAGCTGTCTTGTGTGTCCTTAGCACTTGAATAAGTGCTTCCTCTTCCTGTGGATTTAAAGCAGAGCTTATGATCACTGGAAAAGTATCACCTTCTCCTAGAAATACATATTTCAGGGATGGTGGTAATGGTTTGAGCTCGGGTTTAGGAGATTTTTCCTTTTCCATAGAAAATTTCAGAGGCTCTTCCATCTCCTCTGAATCCTCCAAATCAGGCTGAACATCTTTAAAGATGTCTTCCAACTCTAATTCGAGACTCTCAGCCATCTTGATCTCTTCTACCAAAGAGTCAATAAGATCAACTTTCATGCAGTCTTTTGATGTGTCTGGATGCTGCATGGCTTTGACAGCATTCAACTTAAACTCATCATCATTGACCCTCAGGGTTATCTCCCCCTGTTGGACATCAATGAGAGTTCGTCCAGTTGCTAGGAAGGGTCTTCCTAGAATGAGAGTAGCACTCTTGTGCTCCTCCATTTCCAGCACTACAAAGTCAGTGGGAAAGGCGAATGGCCCAACTCTGACGATCATGTCTTCAATCATGCCTGATGGGTATTTAATGGAGCCATCAGCAAGTTAGAGACATATCCGAGTTGGTTTAACTTCTTCAGTTAAACCAAGCTTTCTGATAGTGGATGCAGGTATTAGGTTGATATGCTTGCCCCAAGATCACATAAAGCTGTCTTGGTGCAATTACCTTCTAATGTGTATGGTATCAGAAAACTCCCAGGGTCTTTAAGCTTTTCAGGAAGGCTTTTCAGAATGACTACACTGCATTCTTCAGTGAGGAGAACTCTTTCAGTTTCTCTCCAATCTTTCTTATGAATCAAGATCTCTTTCATGAACTTGGCACAAGAAGGTATTTGCTCAAGTGCCTCTGCAAATGGAATTTTTATTTCAAGAGTCCTGAGATAATTTGCAAAGCGAGCAAATTGCTTATCCTGTTCCTCTTTCCGGAGTTTTTGAGGATAAGGTATCTTGGCTTTATATTCCTCAACCTTAGTTGCTGTAGGTTTATTGCCTACAAAAGTAGTTGAAGAAGCCTTTTTAGAGGGGTTGTCATCAGCACTTGTGTGTGTCTGATCCCTCACTGGCAATGGAGTGCCAGAGTTAGAAGCTGGAGTGACGTTAGACGCCAGCTCCTCATCTATTCCTGGCGTTTGAACGCCAGAACTGTGCCTCTTTTGGGCGTTCAACGCCAGATCCTTGCTTGTTTCTGGCGTTGAACGCCAGTCTTGAGCATGGTCTGGGCGTTCAGCGCCAGCCTTCCACCCAACTTCTGGTGTTTTAGTGCCAGAATTATTTTTTCCTGGGCTCTTACTATCATCAGATGGATTTTGGGTGGTTTGCTCATTTCTTGGTTTCCTACTGCCTTGAAGTGGGGCATTTAGTGCTTTCCCACTTCTTAATTGAACTGCTTGGCATTCTTCTGTTATTTGTTTTAACAGCTGCTGCTTTGTTTGCCTTAATTGTACTTCCATGTTTATATTAGCCATCCTTGTCTCTTGTAGTATATCCTTGAATTCGGCTAACTGCTTTGTTAGAAAGTCCAATTGCTGATTGAATTCAGCAGCTTGTTTTATAGGGCTGAGTTCAGCAGTTACTGTTTTAACCTCTTCTTTCATGGAAGGGTCACTGCTTAGGTACAGATGCTGATTCTTGGCAACTGTATCAATGAGCTCTTGAGCCTCTTTAATTGTCTTTCTCATGTGGATAGATCCACCAGCTGAGTAATCTAGAGACATCTGAGCTCCTTCTGCAAGCCCATAATAGAAGATGTCTAACTGAACCCACTCTGAAAACATTTCAGAGGGGCATTTTCGTAGCATCTCTCTGTATCTCTCCCAAGCATCATAAAGAGATTCATTATCTCCTTGTTTAAAGCCTTGGATGTCCAGCCTTAGCTGTGTCATCCGTTTTGGGGGAAAGTATTGATTCAGGAATTTTTCTGTCAGCTGTTTCCATGTCCTTATGCTGGCCTTAGGTTGGTTATTTAACCACCTCTTAGCTTGATCTTTTACAGCAAATGGAAACAGTAATAGTCTGTAGACATCCTGATCTATTTCCTTATCATGTACTATGTCAGCAATTTGTAAAAATTGTGCCAGAAACTCTGTAGGTTCTTCCTGTGGAAGATCGGAATACTGGCAATTTTGCTGCACCATGATAATGAGCTGAGGATTCAACTCGAAGCTACTGACTCCAATGGAGGGTATGCAGATGCTACTCCCATATGAAGCAGTAGAGGGGTTAGCATATGACCCCAGAGTCCTCCTGGACTGTTCATTTCCACTTAGATCCATGATGGAGAAAGGGAGATGATGTAAAATAAAAAAATTATTTTTATTTATTTATTTATTTATTTATTTTGAAAATGAAATAAATTAAAATAAAATAAATAAAAATGGTTGAAAATTTTCGAAAAAATGAGGAGAGAGAAAGTGGTTAGGATGTTTTGAAAAGGATATGATGATTTTTGAAAAAGGTTTTAAATTTTGAAATAAAAATCTGAATTTTAAAGGCAAATTTCGAAAATTTGCTTTAAAATAGAGAGAAAAGATATTTTTGAATTTAAAGAAGAGAGAGAAAAATAATAAGATAGCACAAGATTTAAAATTTTTAGATCTAATGCTCCTTGTTTTTGAAAATTTTGGAGGGAAAACACCAAGGAACACCAAACTTAAAAATTTTAAGATCAAGACACAAGGAAAACTCAAGAACACTTTGAAGACTCACAAGAACACAAGAACATGAAGAAAGAACACCAAACTTAAAATTTTTTTTTAGAAAACCAAACCAAAATTTTCGAAAACCAAAGGGAAATCAACAAGAAAACACCAAACTTAAAGTTTGGCACAAAATTTAATAGAGAAATTATTATTTATGAAAAAGAAGATTTTGAAAAGAATATAAAAGATTCTAACCCAATTACCAAGAACACAGACTAACGCTCTAGCCAAATGAGTTATGAATGTAACACTTGTTTTGAAGAAGTAATTTTTTTTAACCAAGAACAATAATAAGAGACTCTAAACCAAAAAGAAAAATTTTCCTAATCTAAGAAACAAAATAAACCGTCAGTTGTTCAAACACGAACAATCCCAGGCAACGGCGCCAAAAACTTGGTGCACGAAAATTACTTCACAATGTAATTTCGCACAACTAACCAGCAAGTGCACTGGGTCGTCCAAGTAATACCTTACGTGAGTAAGGGTCGATCCCACAGAGATTGTTGGCTTGAAGCAATCTATGGTTATCTTATACCTCTTAGTCAGGAAGACAATAAAATAATTCACTTATCAAATATGATTGCAAGGAGAAAAGAGGCAGAACACAAATTATACTTGTATGCAATAATGGAGAATATGTTAGAGTTTTTGGAGATGCTTTGTCTTCTGAAATTCTGCTTTCCTCTATTCTCTGATTCACGCACGCACGTCCTCCTATGGCAAGCTGTGTGTAGGTGGATCACCGTTGTCAATGGTTACCATCCATCCTTCTAGTGAAAAGGGTCCAAATGCGTTGTCACCGCACGGCTAATCATCTGCAGGTTCTCAATCATACCGGAATAGGAATTACTATCCTTTTGCGGCTGTCACTACGCCCAGCACTCGTGAGTTTGAAGTTCGTCACAGCCATTCAATCCCAGGATCCTACTCGGAATACCACAGACAAGGTTTAGACTTTCCGGATTCTCATGAATGCTGCCATCAATCTAGCTTATACCACGGAGATTCTGATTAAGGAATCTAAGAGATATTCATTCAATTGGATGTAGAACGGAGGTGATTGTCAGACACACGTTCATGGAGTGAGGAAGGTGATGAGTGTCACTGATCATCACCTTCTCCATAGTTAGGCGCGAATGGATATCTTAGATAGGAACACGCATGTTTGAATGGAAAACAGAATTACTTGCATTAATTCATCAGGACACAGCAGAGCTCCTCACCCCCAACAATGGAGTTTAGAGACTCATGCCGTCAAAGAGTACAAAATTCAGATCTAAAATGTCATGAGATACAAAATAAATCTCTAAAAGTTGTTTAAATACTAAATTGGTAACCTAGGTTTACAGAAAATGAGTAGACTATGACAGATAGTGGAGAAATCCACTTCTGGGGCCCACTTGGTGTGTGCTGGGGCTGAGACTAAAGCTTCTCACGTGCCTGGGCTGTTTTGGGCGTTCAATGCCAGGTTGTAACTTGTTTCTGGCGTTGAACTCCACTTTGTAACTTGTTTCTGGCGCTGGACGCCAGACAGCAGCATGGAACTGGCGTTGAACGCCAGTTTACATCGTCTATCCTTGAGCAAAGTATGGACTATTATATATTGCTGGAAAGCCCTGGATGTCTACGTTCCAACGCAATTGGAAGCGCGCCATTTGGACTTTTGTAGCTCCAGAAATTCCATTTTGAGTGCAGAGAGGTCAGAATCCAATAGCATCAGTAGTCCTTTTTCAGCCTGAATCAGATTTTTGCTCAGCTCCCTCAATTTCAGCCAGAAAATACCTGAAATCACAGAAAAACACACAAACTCATAGTAAAGTCCAGAAATATGAATTTTGCCTAGAAACTAATGAGAATAAACTAAAAACTAACTAAAATATGCTAAAATCTATATGAAATTAACCCCAAAATGCGTATAAAATATCCGCTCATCAACGGTTCATCTTGTTGCTCGGATTAGGTAATTTTATTTTATGTTTAAGCTTATTACATTTCAATTTTCGAAAAATTTCAAAAAAAATGTATATCTATTTTGTTCTTCAGAGTTTTTAAGAATGAATTCTAGAGTTTCATGATGATTTATTGAAGTCTGGCTGGCTGAGAAGCCATGTCTAATCTATTGGACCGAGGTTTCAACTTATCATCACAGGGGCTGGTTGATTTCTATCAATCTTGCTGTTGAACGTAATGATTTACTAAAGCTTGGCTGCCATTGGCCATGTCTAGTTTTTTGGACCGAAGCTTTCACTGAAAGCTTGGCTGGCTAGTAAGCCATGTCTAATTCCTGGACCGGAGTTTTAGACTAACATTGCATGATTCCTGGAATTCTCATTAAGAATCTTGAAGTCCTTTTTCTCTTTTTCCATATAATTTTCGAAAAATCACAAAAAAATTTATAAAATCATAAAGACCAAAAATATTTTGTGTTTCTTGTTTGAGTCAAGTGTCAATTTTTAAGTTGGGTGTCAATTGCATGTCTTTATTCTTGTATTTTTTGAATATATGCATTATATTCTTCATTGATCTTCAAGTTGTTCTTGATGATTTCAGTGCTCTGATCTTTAATTTCTCTTATTTTGTGTCTTTTGTTGTTTCTTACATACATTTTCAAATTGTTATAGTCCTTAGTACACAAACTTCTAAGTTTGGTGTCTTGCATGCATTGTTTATTTGATCTTAGTTGCATTTTTTATTGTTTCTCATCATTAAAAATTCAAAAAAAAATTTAAAATTGTGTCGTTTCAAGTCAATAACACAGAAAATTAAAGATTCAGAACATTCAGCAGAGGAATTATACAGAAAAAGCTGGGCGTTCAAAACGCCCAGTAAAGAAGGAAAACTGGCGTTTAAACGCCAGCCAGGGTGCCTGGCTGGGCGTTAAACGCCCAAAAAGGTAGCATTTTGGGCGTTAAACGCCAGAATGGATGCCATTCTGGGCGTTAAACGCTAGAAGGAGGACACTAGAGGGAAGATTTTGTTTTTAATTCAAATCTTTTTCAAATTTTCATAATTTTTCAAAATCAAATTTTTTTCAAATCATATATTTTCAATCATATCTTTTCAAAATCAATTTCTTTTCAATTTTTTTTATTTATTACTATTCTCAAAAATCCTTGCTACAATTAGTGATTTAATTCAAAATTTTCAAGTTGTTACTTGCCTATTAAGAAAGGATCAAAAGTTTTAATTCTAGAATCATATCTTTTAATTTCTTGTTGGTCAAGTAATCAACTTTAATTTTAAAAACTTTCTTCTTTTAAATTTGATTCTCAATCATATCTTCTCAGTCATGTCTTTTCAATCACATCTTTTTCAAAATTAAGTTTCAATCATATCTTTTTTATTTCTAATTTCAAAATCTTTTTCAAAAATCACTTAATTTCTTTCCCAATCTTAGTTTTCGAAAATCATTTACCAAAATTTCAAAATTGCTCTTAATTATTTCAAAATCTTTTTACTTTATTTTCGAAAATTCTTCCCCTCTTCCCACATCCTTCTATTTATGGACTAACACTCCTCCTCAATGTACAATTTGAACTATATCCCTCTTGATAAGTTCGAATTCTTTCTTCTCTACCTTCTCCTTCTATTCTTCTTTACCTCTGACACCTCAAGGAATCTTTATTCTGTGACATAGAGGATTCCATATTTTCTTCTCCTCTCTTTTCATATGAGCAGGAACAAGGACAAAGGCATTCTTGTTGAAGCTAATCCTGAACCTGTAAGGACCTTGAAGAGAAAGCTAAGAGAAGCTAAAGTATAACTCTCTATAGAGGACCTAACAGAACTTTTCAAACAAGAAGAAGCCATGGTAGCCGAAAACAACAACAACGCCAACAATGCAAGGAATGTGCTTGGTGACTTTACTGCACCTACTCCTGACTTCTATGGGAGAAGCATCTCAATCCCTACCATTGGAGCAAACTTTGATCTTAAGCCTCAATTAGTTTCTCTAATGCAACAGAATTGCAAGTTTTATGGACTTCCATTAGAAGATCCTCATAAATTCTTAGCTAAATTCTTGCAAATCTGTGACACTGTCAAGACTAATGGGGTTGATCCCGAGGTCTATAGACTTATGCTTTTTCCCTTTACTGTAAGAGACAGAGCTAGAACATGGTTGGATTCACAACCTAAAGAAAGCCTGAACTCTTGGGAAAAGCTAGTCAATACCTTCTTGGCAAAATTTTTTCCACCTCAAAAGTTGAGCAAGCTTAGAGTGGAAGTCCAAACCTTCAGATAGAAGGAAGGTGAATCCCTCTATGAAGCCTAGGAAAGATATAAGCAATTGATCAGAAGGTGCCCTTCTGACATGCTTTCAGAATGGAGCATCATAGGTATTTTCTATGATGGTCTATCTGAACTGTCCAAGATGTCATTGGACAGCTCTGCTGGAGGATCTCTTCCTCTAAAGAAGACACCTACAGAAGCTCAGAAACTCATTGAAATGGTTGCAAATAATCAATTCATGTACACTTTTGAAAGGAATCCTGTGAATAATGGGATAAATCAGAAGAAAGGAGTTCTTGAGATTGATACTCTGAATGCCATATTAGCTCAGAACAAAATATTAACTCAACAAGTCAATATGATTTCTCAGAGTCTGTCTGGAATGCAAGCAGCAACAGGCAGTACCAAAGAAGCTTCATCTGAAGAAGAAGCTTATGATACTGAGAACCCAGCAATGGAAGAGGTGAATTACATGGGAGAACCCTATGGAAGCACCTATAATCCTTCATGGGGAAATCATCCAAACCTCTCATGGAAGGATCAACAGAGGCCTCAACAAGGCTTCAACAACAATAATGGTAGAAGAAATAGGTTTAGCAATAGCAAGCTTTTTCCATCATCTTCTCAGCAACAGACAAAGAATTCTAAGCAACACCACTCTGACTTAGCAACTGTAGTCTCTAATCTAATTAAAACCACTCAAAGTTTCATGACTGAAACAAGGTCCTCCATTAGAAATTTAGAGGCACAAGTGGGTTAGCTGAGCAAGAAAGTTGCTGAACTCCCTCCTAGTACTCTTCCAAGCAATACAGAAGAGAATCCAAACGGAGAGTGCAAGGCCATCAACATGACCCACACGGCCGAACCTGGAAAGGAGGAAGAGGCAGTGATCTCCACTGAGGAAGACCTCAATGGACGTCCACTGGCCTCCAAGGAGTTTCCTAATGAGGAACCATGTGAATCTGAGGCTCACACTAAGACCATAGAGATTCCATTGAATTTACTTTTGCCATTCATGAGCTCTGATGAGTATTCTTCCTCTGAAGAGGATGAAGATGTTACTGAAGAACAAGTTGCTAAGTACCTTGGAGCAATCATAAAGCTAAATGCCAAGTTATTTGGTGATGAGACTTGGGAGGATGAACCCCCCTTGCTCACCAAAGAACTGGATGACTTGACTAGGCAGAGATTACCTCAAAAGAGACAAGATCCTGGAAAGTTCTCAATACCTTGTACCATAGGCACCATGACCTTTGAGAAGGCTCTGTGTGACCTAGGGTCAAGCATAAACCTCATGCCCCTCTCTGTAATGGAGAAGCTAGGAATCCTTGAGGTACAAGCTGCAAGAATCTCACTAGAGATAGCAGAAAATTCAAGAAAACAGGCTTATGGACTTGTAGAGGATGTCTTGGTAAAGGTTGAAGCACACTACATCCCTGCTGATTACTGGGAAGTGTATGGATGAATCCATCATCCTTTGCAGACCCTTCCTAGCCACAGCAAAAGCTGTCATTGATGTTGTCAGAGGAGAATTGGCCCTTCAAGTGAATAAGGACTCCCTTGTGTTTAAAGCTCAAGGATCTCCTTCTGTAACCATGGAGAGGAAGCATGAAAAGCTTCTCTCAATGCAGAGTCAAACAAAATCCCCACATTCAAACTCTAAGTTTGGTGTTGGGAGGCTACAACCAAACTCTAAGTTTGGTGTTGAGAGGCCATTATCATGCTCTGAGTATCTGTGAGGCTCCATGAGAGCCCACTGTCAAGCTATTGACATTAAAGAAGCGCTTGTTGGAAGGCAACCCAATTTTACTTATCTATGTTAAATTTCTATTTTCCATTGTTATTTTATGTTTTCTATAGATTGATGATCATGTGAAGTCACAAAAACAATTGAAAAAGCAAAAACAAACTAAAAAACATAATGAAAAATAGCACACCATGGAAGAGAAGCCTACTGGCGTTTAAACGCTAGTAAGGGCAGCAGAATGGGCGTTAAACGCCCAGTCTGGCACCATTCTAGGCGTTTAGCGCCAGAAATGGGCACCGGACTGGCGTTTAACGCCAGAAAAGGGCAAGAAGCTGGCGTTAAACGCCAGAAAGGGGCAGTAACCTGGCGTTTAACGTCAGGATTGGCAGCAGATGGCGTTTTGCACGCCTAATTGGTATAGGGATGAGAAATCCTTGACACCTCAGGATCTGTGGACCCCATAGGATCCCCACCAACCTCAACCCGCTCTCTCTCTTCTTCACACATTTCCATAATACCCTTCTCCAAATATCCTTCACCAATCAACTCAATACCACTTCCCCAAAAACCCCTCACCTATCAAATCCCACCCTCTTCTCCATAAACTCTTCACCAATCCACATCCATCCATCATAAAACCCCACCTACCTCACCAATCAAATTCAAACCACTTTCCCTCCCAAACCCACCCATACATGGCCGAACCCAAGCCCCCCTCTCCACTCCTATATAAACCCATCTTCACTCCTTCATTTTCACACATCTTAAAACACTACTTCACCCCCTTGGCCAAAACACTACCCCCCCTCCATCTCCTCTATTTCTTCTTCCTCTATTCTCTTCTTTCTTCTTTTGCTCGAAGACGAGCAAACCTTCTAAGTTTGGTGTGGTAAAAGCGTTGCTTTTTATTTTTCCATAACCATTTATGGCACCAAAGGCTGGAGAAACCTCTAGAAAGAAGAAAAGGAAGGCAAAAGCTTCCACCTCCGAGTCATGGGAGATGGAGAGATTCATCTCAAGAGTGCATCAAGACCACTTCTATGAAGTTGTGGCCAAGAAGAAAGTGATTCCCGAGGTCCCTTTCAAGCTCAAAAAGGGTGAATATCCAGAGATCCGACATGAGATTCGAAGAAGAGGTTGGGAAGTTCTCACCAACCCCATTCAACAAGTCAGAATCTTAATGGTTCAAGAGTTCTATGCCAATGCATGGATCACCAAGAACCATGATCAAAGTGTGAACCCGGACCCAAAGAATTGGCTTACAATGGTTCAGGGAAAATACTTAGATTTTAGTCCGGAAAATGTAAGGTTGGCATTCAACTTGCCAATGATGCAAGGAGATACACACCCCTACACTAGAAGGGTCAACTTTGATCAAAGGTTGGACCAAGTCCTCATAGACATTTATGAAGAGGGCGCTCAATGGAAAAGAGATTCAAGAGGGAAGCCGGTCCAACTAAGAAGTCATGATCTCAAGCCCGTGGCTAGGGGATGGTTGGACTTCATCCAACGCTCAATCATTTCCACTAGCAACCGGTCTGAAGTTACTATAGACCGGGCTATCATGATCCATAGCATCATGATTGGAGAGGAAGTAGAAGTTCATGAGGTTATATCCCTAGAACTCTACAAGGTGGCGGACAAGTCTTTTACTTTGGCAAGGTTAGCCTTCCCTCATCTCATTTGTCATCTCTGCAATTCAGCTGGAATTGACATAGAGGAAGACATCCTCATTAATGAGGACAAGCCCATTACTAAGAAAAGGATGGAGCAAACAAGAGATCTCACTCATGGACAAGAACATGAGGAAATTCCTCATCATGAAATCCCTGAGATGCCTCAAGGGATGCATTTTCCTCCACAAAACTATTGGGAGCAAATTAATACCTCCCTAGGAGAATTAAGCTCCAATATGGGACAACTAAGGGTGGAGCACCAAGAGCATTTCATCCTCCTTCATGAAATTAGAGAAGATCAAAGAGTCATGAGAGAGGAGCAACAAAGGCAAGGAAGAGACATTGAGGAGCTCAAGCACTCCATAAGATCTTCAAGAGGAAGAACTAGTCGCCATCACTAAGGTGGACCCGTTCTTTAATTTCCTTGTTCCTTATTTTTCTGTTTTTCAAATTTTTATGCTTTATGTTTATCCATGTTTGTGTTTTTATTACATGATCATTAGTGTCTTAGAGTCTATGTCTTAAAGTTACGAATATCCTATGAATTCATCACCTTTCTTAAATGAAAAATGTTTTTAATTGCAAAAAGAAAAAGAAGTACATAAATTTTGAATTTTAAAATAGTTTAATTATTTTGATATGGTGGCAATACTTTTTGTTCTTCTGAATGAATGCTTGAACAGTGCATATTTTTGAATTTGTTGTTTATGAATGTTAAAATTGTTGGCTCTTGAAAGAATGATGAAAAAGGAGAAATGCTATTGATGATCTGAAAAATCATAAAATTGATTCTTGAAGCAAGAAAAAGCAGTGAATATAAAAAAAAAGCAAGCAGAAAAAGCCAATAGCCCTTTAAACCAAAAGGCAAGGGTAAAATAAAAAGGATCCAAGGCTTTGAGCATCAGTGGATAGGAGGGCCCACAGGAATAAAATCCTGGCCTAAGCGGCTAAACCAAGCTATCCCTAACCATGTGCTTGTGGCGTGAAGGTGTCAAGTGAAAACTTGAGACTGAGTGATTAAAGTCGTGGTCCAAAGAAAAAAGAGTGTGCTTAAGAGCTCTGGACACCTCTAATTGGGGACTCTAGCAAAGCTGATTCACAATCTGAAAATGTTCACCCAGTTATGTGTCTGTGGCATTTATGTATCCGGTGGTAAAACTGGAAAACAAAATGCTTAGGGTCACGGCCAAGACTCATAAAGTAGCTGTGTTCAAGAATCAACATACTGAACTAGGAGAATCAATAACACTATCTGAATTCTGAGTTCCTATAGATGCCAATCATTCTGAACTTCAAAGGATAAAGTGAGATGCCAAAATTGTTCAGAAGCAAAAAGCTAATAGACCCGCTCATCTAATTAAGACTGATCTTTATAGATGTTTTTGGAATTCATTGTATATTCTATTCTTTATTTCCTATTTGATTTTCAGTTGCTTGGGGACAAGGAACAATTTAAGTTTGGTGTTGTGATGAGCGGATAATTTATACGCTTTTTGACATTATTTTTAGTATGTTTTTAGTATATTTTAGTTAGTTTTTATTATGTTTTTATTAGTTTTTAAATAAAAATCACATTTTTGGACTTTACTATGAGTTTGTGTGTTTTTCTGTGATTTCAGGTATTTTCTGGCTGAAATTGAGAGACCTGAGCAAAAATCTGATTCAGAGGCTGAAAAAGGACTGTAGATGCTGTTGGATTCTGACCTCCCTGCACTTAAAGTGGATTTTCTGGATCTACAGAAGCTCAATTGGCGCGGTCTCAATTGTGTTGGAAAGTAGATATCCTGGGCTTTCCAGCAATATATAATAGTTTATACTTTGCCCGAGCTTTGATGGCCCAAACCGGTGTTCCAAGTCAGCATAGAAATTCTGGCGTCAAAACGCTAGAACTGGCATAAAAGCTGGAGTCAAACGCCCAAACTGGCACAAAAGCTGGCGTTTAACTCCAAGAAAAGTCTCTACACGTGAAAGTTTCAATGCTCAGCCCAAGCACGCACCAAGTGGGCCCGGAAGTGGATTCTGCATCATTTACTCATTTCTGTAAACCCTAGGTTACTAGTTTTCTACAAATAGGACCTTTTGCTATTGTATTTTAGACACTTGATCATACTTTTCATCTTGGAACTTGTATGTTCACGCTTTGGGAGGCTGGCCATTCGGCCATGCCTAGACCTTTTGTTCTAATGTATTTTCAACGATAGAGTTTCTACACACCATAGATTAAGGTGTGGAGCTCTGGTGTTCCTCGTGAATTAATGCAAAGTACTATTGTTTTTCTATTCAATTCACGCCTACTTCTTCTCTAACATATACACTCGTTCTTCAACCTGACGAATGTGATGATCCGTGACACTCATCACCATTCTCACCTATGAATGCGTGCCTGACAACTACTTCCGTTCTACATGCAAACAAGCTTGAATATGTATCTCTTGGGTTTCTAATCTAAGATTAGAACCTTCGTGGTATAGGCTAGAATTATTGGCGGCCATTCCTGAGATCCGGAAAGTCTAAACCTTGTCTGTGGTATTCCGAGTAGGATCTGGGAAGGGATGACTGTGACGAGCTTCAAACTCGCGAGTGTTGGGCGTAGTGACAGACGCAAAAAGATCAATGGATCCTATTCCAACATGATCGAGAACCGACAGATGATTAGTCATGCGGTGACAGCACATTTGGAACATTTTCACTGAGAGGACGGAAAGTAGCCATTGACAACGGTGATGCCCAACATAAAGCTTGCCCTGGAAAGGAGTATGAATGATTGGAAGAAGGCAATAGGAAAGCAGAGGTTCAGAAGGAACAAAGCATCTTCATACGCTTATCTGAAATTCCTACCAATAAATTACATAAGTATCTCTATCTTTATTTTATGTTTTATTTATCTTTCAATTATCAATTCTCCATAACCATTTGAATCCGCCTGACTGAGATTTACAAGATGACCATAGCTTGCTTCAAGCCGATAATCTCCGTGGGATCGACCCTTACTCACGTAAGGTTTATTACTTGGACGACTCAGTGCACTTGCTGGTTAGTTGTGCAGAGTTGTGACAAAGAGTTGAGATTACAATTGTGCGTACCAAGCTGTTAGCGCCATTGTTGATCACAATTTCGTGCACCATGTAGCCTCGGCAATATCATTTATCAAGCTCCAAGCTTCTCCCGCCATTTTGTTTTTGGAAAGGGAACCACCACTAGAAGCGGTGAGCAATCTTCTATCTTCCGCACAAAGACCTCCGATAAAGCAACTAATGAGCAAGTGAGTATCCAATCCATGGTGTGGACAAGATTCCAATAGCCTCTTGAACCGAGTCCAATACTCATACAAACTCTCTTGGTCCTTTTACATTATACCCGAGATCTCCTTTCAGATGTAGTCGGATTTCTCCGGCGGAAAGAATTTGTCTAGAAACTCTCTTCTCAAAAAATCCCAATTGGTCACAATCTCATCCGGTTACGAATAAAACCACGTTTTTTCTTGCCCCTCAAGAGAGAAGGGAAGGCAAAAACCATAATAGCCACCTCATCGGCTCAATGCCTTCGAGCCGTAGAACAAGCAACTTGAAAATCTCTTAGGTGTCGGATGGGGTCTTGACCCGGCAGCCCATGATACTTAGGAAGTAGATTTATCAAGCTATTCTTCAACTCAAAGTTTGGGTCAAGGTTGGGATACCTTGCTTGCAAGGGTTGAAGGATGATGTCCGGAGCCCCTTGTTCATGCAAAGTGATCCGGCGTGGCTCCGCCATGTATGGTTCACCTATGGGATACAAAGATGTATTAGTGGTGCCAATAGAAGAATATGAAGTAGCGGACTCCAAGTCACTCTCGGTACCGTCTAGTGATTCGGTATGTTCCTCAAGAGAGGCCGAAGTGCTAGCCGTATAGTCCAACCGTCATCTAGCTTGCCGAGTGTGTAATAAGGTTCTTTCAATCTCAGGGTCAAATTCGGCTAAGCTAGAATTCGGTTGAGACCGAGTCAACAAACTTGGGAGTCATAGCACATGCACAAAAGAAATCCAAACTACAACTAAGTATTGAAAGCAAGTAAACTATCTACACTATTCACATAACCAATGTCAAGGCATACGTTACAACCATTTTCCGGCAACGGCGCCAAAAATTTGATGGTCTAGAATTACTGTCAGTAAGAATTTCACGAAATATTCACGTTGCAAGTATAGCTCTCAACCGAAAAATAATCCTCGGGTCGTCTCACAAGGAATGGGCAAACATGTGCATCAACATTGGTTAGAATTCCGGGATTGCAAGTCATGAGCAAGAAATTAAGCTAAGAGACTTAACAAGCAAGAAATCTTAAAATGCAAGAAACTAATTCAAGTAACTAAAGCAAAGTTTGAGCAAATCCAAACTAATAAGAAAACATCCAATATAACTCTACTCTAAACCTAAACAAGTAACTATAACTGGAATCAAACAATGGGAATTTTTGGGTTTCAAATATGAATAATAAAAGCAACTCTTGGCTAGGCATAGGAATTGGGATCACTATCCTTGTCTAATAACCATATCTTGACAATTATGAAGAACCAAACTCATTAAGTTTACTTCTATACTTGAAGTATATTAAATGGCTTGATCAACATCAATCCATAAGGCCCAACCTAGCTACCAATTAACTTAGTAGTAGGCTAGTGTCAATGGTTATCAAATTGACTATTAAGGGTTCCCAAATTACCAAATCCATTAGACCCAATGACTCAAGTTTACCCAATTCCCTTAGCCTAGGCCAAGAGTAAAGAAAACTACTCCATAATCAAGGGAAACATTTCATCAAACACATGGTAAGCATTACTAAAAGACATATTCAAAATACAATTAAATTGAATTTAAAAGGTACCCACTAACAATTATCAATGGAAAATCACTCAAATAACACCATCAATCATGGAAATCATCAATGTAACATTAACAATTCAAGATCCACAAGATTCACAAAATGGGTAGAAAATGGGAAATAACAAGAAAACATGAAACTAACACAAGATCTAAACAAAATTATACTAAGGAATTCAAATTATGTAATCAAAACTATAAATCGACAAAATCCAATTCAGAATTCGACAATAGGAGATCAAAATCAAACTAGATCTAGAGGAGAATAAGGGTTTCTCTCTCTAGAAGAACAAAAACTAAAAACTAGCTAAAATTGTGTCTAAGTGTGTAATGGACGATCCCCCCCGCCTGTTCCCCCTAGAGTTCCTTGGGTCTTTTCCTTGTGTAATGGATGATTTCTTTAATGAGGTCACGTCCAGCTCGTCACGCATACGCGTCATGCACGCGTGCGCGTTGATGGAGATTTCGCCAATCCACGCGGATGCGCTGCTCTTTTCGTGTAATGGATGCGCCATTCTTTTCGAGTGCCTAAAATTCTGTTGTGGAGTAACCTCATTACCAAGACCTTTTCGTGTAAGCAGTTACACATGAAGATCTTTATCTTGTAAGCTAATTTCATTTTTCACACACTTTTCCAATTTTTGTGATTCTGAAGGCAATAAGAAATTGGTGGTTGGTAGAATGTATAGGCAATTTTATATCCTGAACTGGCCTCATAGATCCCATATTTGGACAAAATACATCTAATTTTATCATCCTTTTTCATTGGTTTTATTGATAGAATTCTCGACTCAATATCAGTAATAAAGGTGGATTCAATCAGAGATTAGTTCCAGCTTCAGTCAGAATTCATCAAATCACTAACATAGAAGAGAGCATGTTTTGGTTAGTGCATGAAAGCTGATAGAAGAACAGTAAACGACAGAGGTGGAGGGAGCCAAGGATCTTGGGTGATTTTTACTAACATTCCAGTCCCTATTCTCTATGATAAGCTTTTCTCAATCACTTTTTGCCCTTCCAGAATGCTACATCATTGATGTATGGAAAATGATCCAACACAAAACTCACCGGCAAGTGTACCGGGTCGCATCAAGTAATAATAACTCACATGAGTGAGGTCCATCCCACAGGGATTGAAGGATTGAACAATTTTAGTTTAGTGGTTGATTTAGTCAAGCGAATCAAGTATTGGTTGAGTGATTTGTGCTTTGCAGAAACTAAATTGCTTGAAATGTAAAGGGAGAG
The DNA here is from genome assembly GCF_003086295.3 of Arachis hypogaea. NCBI lineage: Eukaryota > Viridiplantae > Streptophyta > Magnoliopsida > Fabales > Fabaceae > Arachis > Arachis hypogaea. Next base: position 107,860,240 of record NC_092050.1, read on the forward strand.
GGGTAAAGTGCAGTAAATTAAAGAGCAGAAAAGTAAAGAGGCAGAATCTTAAAGTTCAAGTAATGTAAATTGTAGAAACTTAGATTGCAAGAAATGTAAATGGCTGAAGCTTAAAGTGCAAGAAATGTAAATTGCTTGAATCATAAAAGGAATTGGAAATTGGGATTACAGAATGTAAACAAGCAGAATTAAATTTCATCAAACAGCAAAGCAAAAGATTAATTGAATTGGAATGGATCTCAAACAGAAGAGTAAAAATGCTTTGAGAATTGTAAAGACAGAAAGGCAGTGCTTAATTTGCAGCAATGTAAAAGAGGTTGAAGATCTAGGAGTGGAAGAGCCTAGATAACAAGTCTAGATCTCAAATCCTTCCTTGATCTAACAAGAACAATTGCAAAAGAAACAAAGAAAAGTAAATTGCAGAGAGAGTAGAAGATGAAGCAGTAAACGGAAATTGGAATTCAATTATGCAGAAAATTAAACAAGATCTCAAGGTGAGATTGAAACAAAAGTTCTTCAATTCTCTACCCAAGATCCAAAGCAAGAAAATTAAAGAGTGCTCAAGCAAGAACCAAGAAGAAGAGAGATCAATTCTCCTTCCATGTTCTCAGAAATACAAATTCAAAGTAAAAAGCTCAAAATTTAAATGAAAGCTAAAAAGGAAAAATTTAAAGTAAAGTCTAGAGATCCTAATTACATCAAACTAACTCCTATTTATACACTTTCTATTCTTGGATTTCGGAATTTGGATGGGCTTTTGATTTGGTGAAGAAATGAATTAAGTTGGATATTTAATTCAATTTTCAGCCCATGGAGAATTTGCTTCCAGGGGGATGCTCAGCTCACAAAGTGAGCTGAGCTTTGAGACTTGGTGTGGGGAGGCCTTGCGTGCTGTTGCTTGGGGGAGGCATCAGGGGAAAGCTCAGCTCACAAAGTGAGCTGAGCATTGGTGCCTTGGTGCCAATTTGTTGCGCGCTGCCCTTGGACCGTGTCAAATTTGTTGCGCGCCCCACTCCCTGGCCGTGTCACGTTGTGCCTTATGCACCAAGAAGTAGCGCTCAGCTCTCCAAGTGAGCTGAGCCTTGGGGCATCCAAGGAGAGCTCCTTGGTTCGAAACCTACGGGAAGCATGCGCTGCCCATTTCTTTGGTTGCCTTGCTTCCTTACTTCCTCAAGGTGTGGGGTTCGAGTCTTGGAGCATGCACTTGCACTTTATTTTCTTTGAATTTTTCCCTGTGAGCTCTCGATAATACTCACTTTGTGAGCTGAGCTTGGTTTCTCCTTTCCTTGTTTCTTGGCCTCATATTGTGCTCAGCTCACAAAGTGAGCAGAGTTTGTGCCTTGGTCTCCTGGGAGTAAGTGTAGCGCTCACTTGGTGAGCTTGGTGCTCTTGGAGAGAGCTTCATGGTTTGTTGCGCCACACTTCCTCCTTTCTTGGCCACACTTTTTTTTCCTTGAGCCACACTTCTTAGGCCACGCTTTCTTCCTTTTTTATTTTCTTCACCTATAATTAATCAAAACAACCAATCAAAGTATCACCAAATTCACAAGGTTTATAAATCATTAAAACTCAATTAAATTTAGCTTAAACCTCATGATTTAGCATCAATTATATGGTAGTTGTTTGATTTAGAGAAGTCATGCATTTTCATTCCAAATTACTTACTTAGAATGCAAGAAAGTGCATAAAACTTAATAAAATTAAAGAAAAAGGCTAGTGAAACTAGGCTAAGATGACTTGTCATCACAACACCAAACTTAAAACTTGCTTGTCCCCAAGCAAGCATCAAACATAAGAGAAGATAGAATGAAATAGATAAGTATATATGTTCTTATTAGGCAGATAGTTGAATTTGGTCTATGGGGTTTTATGTAGATCAAAAGTAGCTCATTTATTACTTGCTGTCAAAACAAACAATGTTTCTTTTAAGAGTTCACCAAGGTTGCTGCTATGACTCCTCACTTTTTGCTCATTTCCCTTGTTAGCTTTTCTTCTTTCTTTTGCATTACAGAGCTTATTTCTTATTGAAGGCTTGGTGGCAAATGTTGTAGTGGCCTTTGGCTTATTTTCATTCAACATTTCTTCACCACAGACACATGGCTCAAATTTTTTTTCTTCCTAGGAACATTGATGCCCAGCATCTATTTAGATCACTAAATATTTTGTAGCTAGGTTGCTCTTTATTGTGGACTTTCAGTTGGCAATCCCAAATCAATTTATCTAAGTTGCCAAGTTTTAAAATACTCCTTAGAACCTACTTGTCCAAGCATATCCTAGTACATAAACACCATAGGCATATGTCCTAAGGTCCAAGCTATTGGTGTCTAGCCTTATTGTTTGTTTCTTTGCCAACTTTTGGCTTTTCTTCTTTCTTTTTCTTTTTGTTTTGGTTTATTTTCAAGGGGCTTTTATTAATTGAAGGATCATAGCAGCAAACTGGCTTAAGCTTCAAGTAACAAGTCATTATGCAGCACTTATTGTATGAGCTAACAATTGAATCAAACACACTCCACCACTAACTTTCATTCTAACTTTTGTAACATTGAACAATTACTTTTCTAAACCAAACATTTCTCTTTTATTCAAACAGCAAGGGAAAACAAAACAAGGTATTCAAGTTAATGAGTGATAACAATTATTATGCAGATAGTTTATTCTTAGCTAACTACTAATGCAAACAAAAGGAATAGTAGAACATAAAGTAATTGGAGGCATGTCATGTTTCAGATATGCATCTTCCTTATTTAAGTACGAATAAGAAGATAAACTTCACCACCTCTATTTGTCAGGCATTTCCATTCTTTTGGATTTGCTGGATTCTCCCTTCTTCTTCTTCCTCTTCTGTCCATAATCTTGAGCTTCTTCACGAGGACATCTTCTGTCCCAAATAGAATCTGTGAGACCTGAAAGCCCAACTTCTTCTAATCTTCGGTATGCTACCTGGTTATTAAGCTTAGACTTTGCTGCTTGGCGGTCTCTAAGTTCTTGGCATTGATCAAATGATTTGATTTGTAGATTGATTGCTGGCATGCAACGGCTTACGTACTCCAACCTTGCTTGCACATCTTCATTACAATCTGGTTGTTGCACATGTCTAACCTCTCCAATAGTGTGGTGAATATTCTTCCACTGATACAGGTTGTGAGTATACTCCCCATACTTGGCTTGGGTCAGGAACATCTTGTCATATGACTCTTGAAGTCCTGTTGTTAGTTCCCTTTGTCCCTCAAGAATCTTGGCTTGAAATTCTTGTTGTTGGGCCATTAATTGTTGCTGCCAGCTTTCCAATCTTTCCTCCATTCTGTGCTGCCAAGCTTCATTTTGCTCCCTGTCTTTCAAGTATTGCTCCCGGTGCTCTAGATATTGCTCTTGGCATCTTGAGTACTGCTCTTGTGCTATCACATTTTGCTGTGATATTTCTTCAAGAACTCTCTGTAGTTGACTCATATCTATGGCACCGTGAGCTTGTTCTCCTCCTTCCTCTGATCTTCTTCTTCTTTGGGGCCCTTCTTCTTGATCATCATCCTCAATAATTCCTTCCATGGTTTTCCTTGTTATTCCTGCTCCTCTTCTTACTTTCTCTGTGTCCTCATCTTTAAAGATCACTCCGGCTCTAGTACACAACCTTAGAATTGTGCTCGGATAGCCAAGCCTAGCGGATTTGTTTGTGCTCTCAGCTATCTTTTGAATACTATCAGCTATGAGTTGTGCAAGGTTGATTTCTCCTCCATGTAAGATACAGTATATCAAGAGTGCTCGCTTGATTGTGACCGCTGAGGTGTTTCCCGTGGGGAGTATGGATCTCCTTATTATCTCATACCATCCCTTGGCTTCAGGAATGAGATTTATTCTTTTCAATCAGCTTGGGACTCCTTGCGAATCTCTTTCCCAGTCTGTGCCTTCCAAGCATATCCCCTGGAGAATTTCATCAGGATCATTCTCGTTCTACAATCTGGCCTCATAACTGGGTTCTTCATAAGTTCTGGTTCTCAGCTTCAAGGCCCTTGTAATAGATGCTGAACTGAAATCCACTTCGGTTCCTCTAACATAGCTTTTGTAAGAGGGGCTGCCTTCACTTTCCTTCACGGCATTTGCATAGAACTCCCTTATCAAGAGTGCACTAATTTTGGGGAGGGGATTGCATAGCAGGTCCCACCTTCTTTCCCTAGTAATTTGTTTCATTATGGGGTATTCTTCTTCTTTCAGCGCAAAATACCTTTCATAGATGATGAGCTTTGTTTTCATGAACCTATGATATTTTCCTTCATGAAACTGAGATCTAAATCTCTTTGTATCATAGGTAGGAGGTTCGATCACCATTGGTTCCTTGCCTGGCCTTCTCCTTGAGCTTGATGAAGCCATGAGTGCAATCAAGAAGACAAAACAATGGTGGCTTTGAGGTACGGTTTTGTGGTGTTAAGAGGGTGAGGAAGGGAATGTTGTTGTTATGAGAAAGGTGGTGTATAGGTATAGAATTGCACAAGGTGGAGGTAGAGATTTATGTTTGTAGAGAGGGTTTGTAGGGACATGTGATGCAAGAGATGTCTCACTCTTTTATAGGCAAGGAAACAAAAGAGTTGGC